>NC_071284.1:35614391-35626891 GCF_001660625.3 Ictalurus punctatus
ATTGCAGGTAGGAACTAAAGTTGTGATCGGGGAAGTGAAGAAACATCGGACCACACGTGCCGTTGGATCGGTCCGAGGAAGCATTCGAGCCAATCGCGTGGATTTCTCACTTTACAGCTTCACACCTAATTTACACAGAACTGAGAAAATGAAACCGTAGCAACATTTCACATACATACGTAGAATACTAATGATCACTGTTCAAGTGTACGTGTGTGTGTGTGTGTGTGTGTGTGTGTGTGTGTGTGTGTGTGTGTGTGTAGGTGGTGCTGGACTGTCCTGCAGATTGGTGTCATGATTATGTGCTAAATTATGAACCATACCTCAAAGACCCCTCAGCATATCCAGCTGTACAGGTGTGTGTGTGTCCTACAGATATTACTGAACATGCTCTACTCCACTTTGTGTTACAATGATGTGGATTGTGTGTGTGTGTGTGTGTGTGTGTTACAGATGTTAGTGAACATGCTCTATTCCACTCCGTGTGTTATAATGATGATGTATGGACTGTGTGTTCCGGGCTGTGATTGGCTGCCAGATCTGAGTCTGGTGCACGCTGGGGCCATGGCTCAGGTACACACACACACACACACACACACACACACACACACACACACACACACACACACACACTCTAGCTAGCATCACATCTAACTGATTTCCTGAACGGATTTTCCCGCTAGCTAACATGAAAATGAGCTGGTTCTTTGCATAAATTGAATGCTATCTAGCATTGTTAGCATGATAAGCATCCAGGTTACTAGCTAACTAGATGATTCGCTAAATTGTCAGCTTGCTAACTAGCTAGTGGGCAAATAGTCTCTTTTTACTTTGACAGTTGCTTTAGTAATTAGCATGGAAAGTAAACTATGAGAGATGGGATGTATCGATGTTGACGGTGAATACAGCAGTCATATTTGTGTTTGTAAATCAGCTGAAGTCGTTCTCATTGTTATATCTAGCTAGCTAACATAACACCACCTGATAAGGAGTCCACGCTACTTGAGAGCCAGCATCAGTTTGCTAACTAGGATGATTTATTTCGCTATGTAGTAATATGTAGAGACTTAACTGAGATTTTATCTAGGTCACGCTCCTCTACAAAAGCTAACTGTGTTTAAAAAGCCACGCTGCAGAGAAACTAGGTGCGTCCTAAACGAAATGCTTCCACTGTTAGTTTACACACAAAACAGTACTTAATTAAGGGTGAGCGGAATTATAACGGGAATGTGAAGTGATATTAATCATGTCATTGTTCTGTTTCAGGCTCAGTTCTGTCACACTGGAGCGTCACTACACACTCGGACTCCTGTCACGTACCGCATTCCAAGTGAGAGACTGCTCTTCTTCTTCACCTTCAACCTGTTCTATGCTTTAGTGCCTCAGGCGCTCAGTTACCGCTGCATCAGCCGTCCTGCCTTCTTCATCAGCAAAACCCAGCATAGCCGAACTGACTGACCCTCCCTACAGCGCCCGCTCGGGCCCGACCCTCCCTACAGCGCCCCCTTGGGACCGAACCTCTCTACAGCACCCTCGGGACCGACCCTCTCTACAGCACCCTCAGGACTGACCCTCTCTCCACCACCACCTCAGGACTGACCCTCTCTCCACCACCACCTCAGGACCGACCCTCTCTCCACCGCCCCCTCGGGACCGACCCTCTCTCCACCGCCCCCTCGGGACCGAACCTCTCTACAGAACCCCCCTCGGGACCGACCGACCCTCCCTCCCTCCCTACGGCACCCCCTCGGGACCGACCCTCCCTACGGTGCCCCCTCGGGACTGACCCTCCCTACGGCGCCCCCTCTGGACCGACCCTTCCTACGGCTCCCCATCGAGACCGACCCTCCTAACGGCTCCCGCTCTGGACCGACTGACCCTACCTTCCTACAGCGCCCATTCGGGCCTGACCCTCCCTACAGCACCCACCTCGGGACCGACCCTCTCTCCACCGACCCCTCGGGACCGAACCTCTCTACAGCACCCCCCTTGGGACCGACCCTCCCTACGGCTCCCCCTCGGGCCCGACCGACCCTCCCTCCCTACGGCTCCCCCTCTTGACCGACCGACCGTCCCTTCCTACGGCTGTCCCTCTGGACCGACCCTCCCTACGGCTCCCCCTCGGGACTGACCGACCCTCCCTCCCTACGGCTCCCCCTCGGGACCGACTGACCCTCCCTCCCTACGGCGCCCCCTCTGGACCGACCGACCCTCCCTCACTCCCCACGGCTCCTCCTCGGGACCGACCCTCCCTACGGCGCCCTCGGGACCGATCCTCCCTACGGCGCTCCCTCGGGACCGAACCTCTCTACAGCATCCCCTCAGGACCGACCCTCCCTAGAACGCCCCCTTGGGACCGACACTCCCTACAGCGCCCCATCGGGACAGGACTCAAACTGCAGCTCACAGTCAGGACTATATTTATGAGAAATAAATGTTTAACTGTACACACATTGATGTATACGATGTCAGTGTGAGATAATGGGACTTTTTCTTTTTTATAATCTTAAACGTGACATTACTCACCTGAGGAGTTTCAGCAGTTCAAATAAACAGTAAGAATTCATTACGGCGTGCAAAAGTGCATCACTGCCTGCATTAAACATTTTGTTTTATGACATTCTGAAAATAAAAAAAATTAATATTGTTGTATTCGTTCTTACTTTACACAACCGTAATGTATAACACAAATACTGTACTACTAATGCTGAAGCAGAATACACTAAACAGTCAATCAATAAATATAAAATAAAAATAGCTTCACACTCGTGTTGTATGTGAACAAGTCAGCTCTTTGGGCTGGCTGTTTTAGCTGAACCCTTTCCCCATTGCAAAAAAAACTAAGAGTACTCAAAAGAGCAAGATACAGAACTGCCAGTATGGTTAAAAGGTACTCAAGAGACTATTGGTACTCAAAAGAAAAATTCCTTTTTTTGGGACTCAAAAGGCTTTTGGAAAGTTTTTTATACACATTAAAAAAAAAAAAAAAAGGTGTATAGCAAGCTCCGCCCCCAAAGGCACTGAACACAGCCCTGGTTTCGAGGCGCCCCCTGGTGTCAGACGTGTGTGTGGAAATGTGAAATGAGAGTCAGCAGACATGAAACTGTGCATTCCAACAAATTTATTCTGTAAAAGTCTTGTGAATAAACAGGAAAAACAGTTTACAGTGAACTACAAACGTTGAAAATGTAAGATAGAACTGTAACGAGCATAACAAAGATAAGGAGGGGCAAAAAATCTACACTGATGATCTCTACGTCCTGCTTTTACTCACTGACAGGCAGATTTGAGTTAACAGTGGGCGTGGTTTACGGTTAATCTCATCATCCAATCAGTGGACTCGATTGTGTGACATCACCTCAAGACTTTTTTTTTTACTCTTTGGCTTGACGTGCGAGTGTATTTACGCACTGTAACAGGAAGTTGGCTGTGTGTACCAGCAGGCTCCCTGATGGTGTCATAGGATCATTTTAAGCTCCACCCACGCTGACGCAGAAACGCGTGTCATGTGACTAAATCAGGACGTGTGAACGCGCTAACATTTACCACAGATGTATCATCTACCATCATCAAAAATAAATAGAATATATTCTTTATATAAACACAGATCAGGAAGTAAAAGAGCGTCTTCAGTTCAGGGATGACGTGATGAAGTGCTAAACGGTAGGAGACACCTCCTGCCTCAGACTCAGCGCTAATCTCCGAATGATTTCTATCTTACAGAATTAATAGGACAGACAGCATGCCACTAAAGAGCTAAGAAACAAGCGAGCGCACGGACACAGGAACCAGAATTCACTTTAATTATAAAAAAACAAAAAAAAAAAACAAACAAACAAAAAAACATTTAAAAAAACCCAAAAGAGCATTTATCCGTTAGCGTGGTCCCGAATTCTACAGCAACATGAACTCAAACCATCAACAGTGTGTTACTCAAATCCACTATTTATACTTCTCTCTCTCTCTCTCTCTCTCTCTCTCTCTCTCTCTCTGTCCTTCACGGGTTTATACACACGACATGGACAGGGTCAAAGGTCAGAGGATAAAATATCAAAGAAGAGAGTGTAGAGTGCCATGAAAGATCAGGAATTGAAATAAAAGGTGACAGTTTAGGGTAAAAGGTCAGAGTTAGACTGATAGGTCAGGGTGAAAGTTTAGGGTTAAGGGTAACAAAAATAAGGTGAAAGGTCAAAGGTTATGGAAAACAAGAAATGTAAAGGTTTAGGGTAAAAATGCTGAGTTGAAAGGTCAGAGTTTAGGCACAGGGGTTGGGTTAGGGTGAGTTACAGAAAGAGGTCAGGGTTTAAGGCTAGGGTCAAAGATTAGAGTTTAAGGTAAATAATAAAAGGTCAAGATTAAGGTCAAAGGTTTAAAAGGAAGTTTTTTTTTACTGTAAATGTTTCAGAAGGAGGTCAAGGTGAAAGGTCAAGGACAGGGTCAAAGATAGGAGTTTAGGTTTAAAGGGTAGTGTTAGAACAAAGGTTACAGACAGGGTCAGAGTTAATGTAGAAAGAAAAACAACATTAGGGTGAAAGGTCAGCACTAGGGATACCGATAAGGGCTTAGCGTAAACGTGTAGGGTTAGCAAGGAAAAAAGGCAGGGTTAAATTGTCAGGGTTAGGGTCAAAGGTCAGAGCTTACATTTAAAAGGTAGTGTTAAAGTAAACGCTTATAGAAAGGCAGCAAAACATGACCAGTGTTATGTTGAAGGGTCAAGGTTAATGTTTAAGGACAAAGGTCAGCATTTGGGACAAAGGTTGGGGAAACTGTCAGGGTTTTAATGAAACATTCAGGTGAAAGTGTACTAGGGATGCACCGAACGTTCGGCAACCGAAATTATTTATAAATGAATAAATTATATAAATTTGACCGAACAATGACGTGTTTGATGACGCGACCAAAGAGCCCAGCAACCGGAGTGAGACGCGCGGAGCTTTAATTGTAGCGAACATGTCGGCAGTGTGGAAGCATTTTAAAGTGTCAGAGAAGGATGTAAGAATGGCCGTTAAAGAAGTAGAGATATGTCCAGGACAATTATTCATTTGTTGTGGGTCCATCCACTGTTTTGCACTCTTGTCATTGCACTTTTAGTTGTAGTCTACAGAGTGTTAAATTCTTTCAGCAGTCAGTTACAGGACGAACATCGGCTATTCAAGGGGCTCAGAGATGACCACATCACAATATTTTTATTTTACTCGTTTATTTATTTAAAGTTATATTGTGCCTTGTTGGTAGCCTGTGCCCGCTGGAATGAAAAAAAATGTTCAGTGTTAAATATTTTGAAACTGTATTTTTTGTAATTGATTTTTTTCTTTGAGAAGCAAGACAGAATAGTAAAAAGCACATTTTGACTATTTAATTTATGAAGTGGTGAAAAAAATGTCAAAATAAATGGAAAAAACGCAAAAATACGTGTTCGGTATTCGGCCAGGTTTTTCATTATATTCGGCTTTGGCCAAGAATTTTCATTTCAGTGCATCCCTAAAGTGTACAGAGTCAAGGTTTAACTTGGGAAGCTCAGGTTCAGGCTGAAAGGTCAGGGTTCAGGCTGAAAGGTCAGGTTCAGGCTGAAAGGTCAGGGTTCAGGCTGAAAGGTCAGAGGGTTTACGGAGAGAGAGTGGGCTGGTTTCCAGGCGAACAGTCCAGCTATAACAGCTACAGCTAGATCATTACGCTAAACTGATGACTATATTACATCTGATAAAGTGTAATTAACACTGCACATTAAAGGGGCAGTAAGCAACATTTCAGCCGAATTCACACTTCACACACTGACTCTGGAACGCTGGAAGGACAAAACTGTCTTCAATCGAATCCACTGGAGAGCTTTACAACCTGCATCTGTAATAGAGGATACGACTTACCGCCCCTTTAACTCTACGTGCTTTAGCTTCAGCTTGGCTCTGCTGATGAGACGTGGATGAATTTCTCTGTACTTGTGGCTGTAATATTATTTACTGATCGGTGAGTTTATAATAACAATGTTTTTTATTTGATTTTATTTTTTATTTTGATGATGTCAAAGCGAGTTACATTTCCAACAGCACGGAACAAACCACAACATGATCAGATGTTCTTCAGGACCTAATGTTCCTCTCGCAGCAGCTGGTTCTGCTGGAACACACACACACACACACACACACACACACACACACACACACACACAGAAATACTCCATCAGTCACGTTTATAATATGTAACATTTTATACAGCTGTAATAAACATGTAAAAACATTATAGTGTTTATATACGACATGTAGCAGATCACCAGAACTGACTGACTGTGAGGAGGCCATGACTTCAACTGACAGACAGACAGACAGACAGACAGACAGACAGATATACATACCCCTGGACACGTCTTCTTGTCTGAGTTCTGCAGATCGTTATCGTTGTCTCTCTTCTCCTCTTCTTCTTTACCGTCCTTCTCCTCTTCCTCCTCAGCTGAGCACTTCCTGGACAACTTCGACTTCTGGAGCACACACACACACACACACACACACACACACAATTACATGAGTTATCTATCCTCGTTACAGTCTCATGGTTAATAATAATAATAATACGATCTTTTCACATCTTTAATTTCATACTCTCACGCAAACCCCCTCCCCCCCCGACCCCAATGGTACGCTCCACTACTGTCATTACAGAACATGGAAGGCAGAAATGTCGGCACCTGTTGCTAGGCAACAGTTGCTATGTGGAGATGGAGTGTGTTCTGAGGTGCATGGAAACTGTAGCTATGACACACATTCAGGTGCAGCAGGTGCTCCATCCTCCATCCTCGTACCACTGAATAACTCTTCCACCGATCTTCACCGATCACCACATTATCACCACCATATCAACACAATATTATCACCACAATATCAACACAATATTATCACCACATTATCATCACCACCATATCAACACAATATTATCACCACAATATCACCACAATATCAACACAATATTATCACCACAATATCATCACCACAATATCATCAATACACTATCACCACAATATTATCACCACAATATCACCACAATATCAACACAATATTATCACCACAATATCACCACATTATCATCACCACAATATCATCAATACACTATCACCACAATATCACCACATTATCACCACCATATCAACATTATCACCACAATATCACCACAATATCACCACAATATTATCAACACAATATCACCACATTATCACCACAATATCATCAATACACTATCACCACATTATCACCACATTATCACCACCACAATATCATCAATACACTATCACCACATTATCACCACATTATCACCACCACAATATCACCACATTATCACCACATTATCACCACCACAATATCATCACATTATCACCACATTATCATCACCACAATATCACCACATTATCACCACATTATCATCACCACAATATCACCACATTATCACCACATTATCACCACATTATCATCACCACAATATCACCACATTATCACCACATTATCACCACATTATCATCACCACAATATCACCACAATATCACCACCACAATATCACCACATGATCACCACAATATCATCACATTATCAACACCACAATATCACCACATTATCACCACATTATCACCACATTATCATCACCACAATATCACCACAATATCACCACATTATCACCACATGATCACCACAATATCATCACATTATCAACACCACAATATCACCACATTATCACCACATTATCACCACATTATCACCACAATATCACCACATTATCACCACAATATCACCACATTATCACCACATTATCACCACATTATCATCACCACAATATCACCACAATATCACCACCACAATATCACCACATGATCACCACAATATCATCACATTATCAACACCACAATATCACCACATTATCACCACATTATCATCACCACAATATCACCACATGATCACCACAATATCACCACATTATCACCACATGATCACCACAATATCATCACATTATCAACACCACAATATCACCACATTATCACCACATTATCACCACATTATCATCACCACATTATCACCACAATATCACCACAATATCACCACATTATCACCACAATATCACCACCACAATATCACCACATGATCACCACATTATCAACACCACAATATCACCACATTATCACCACATTATCACCACCACAATATCACCACATTATCACCACATTATCACCACAATATCATCACCACAATATCACCACAATATCACCACCACAATATCACCACATTATCATCACATTATTATCAATACACTATCACCACAATATCACCACAATATCATCAATACACTATCACCACATTATCACCACAATATCACCACAATATTATCACCACAATATCACCACATTATCACCACAATATTATCACAATATTATCACCACAATATCACCACAATATTATCAACACAATATCACCACATTATCATCACAATATCATCACCACAATATCACCACATTATCATCACCACAATATCACCACCATATCAACATTATCACCACAATATCACCACAATATCACCACAATATCACCACATTATCACCACCACAATATCACCACAATATCACCACATTATCACCACATTATCATCACATTATCACCACCACATGATCACCACAATATCACCACATTATCACCACCACAATATCACCACATTATCACCACATTATCACCACCACAATATCACCACATTATCACCACCACAATATCACCACATTATCACCACATTATCATCACCACAATATCACCACATTATCACCACCACAATATCACCACATTATCATCACCACAATATCACCACATTATCACCACAATATCACCACCACAATATCACCACATTATCACCACCACAATATCACCACATTATCACCACATTATCATCACCACATTATCATCACCACAATATCACCACATTATCACCACATTATCACCACCACAATATCATCAATACACTATCACTACATTATCACCACATTATCACCACCACAATATCACCACATTATCACCACATTATCACCACATGATCACCACAATATCACCACATTATCAACACCACAATATCACCACAATATCACCACATTATCACCACCACAATATCACCACAATATCACCACATTATCATCACATTATCACCACCACAATATTATCAATACACTATCACCACAATATCACCACAGTATCAACACAATATTATCACCACATTATCATCACCACAATATTATCAACACACTATCACCACATTATCACCACCACAATATCACCACATTATCATCACCACACTATCACCACAATATCACCACATTATCACATTATCATCACCACAATATTATCAATACACTATCACCACAATATCACCACAATATCAACACAATATTATCACCACATTATCACCACATTATCATCACATTATCATCACCACAATATTATCAATACACTATCCCACCTCTTTCCCAGGGACTATATTAAAAACGTTAATAAAAACAGATTCGTCCGGGTGTACCTTTGAAGACGCGGTCTTTTTCCGTTTCGATCCGACCTTTTCACCCTTCACCTTTCCTTCTTCTTCCTCTCCGATGGATTCACCTTCCTCACCCTCACTGCTGCCGTCTGCTGCATCAGCCCCCTCCCCCTCCGACCAGCTCTGCTGCTGCACACTCTACACACACACACACAGTATTCACTATACAGTCCATATAAACTGTGTCCACCGTGGGCGTGTGCTAAACCACACACCTGATCAGGTTCACAGTAATAAAGATCAGAGACACACAGGTTATGTGAGTAACAGCGCCCTCTGGTGGAGAATCTTCATTCTGCTTGCTGGTGAGTTGAGACATTCTCAAAGCAACAAAAAATTACTATTACATTTTTAAAAAATGATGATGTAATGAGTTAGGACACGCCCACATACAATGATGTCATGGACCAGGAAAAATAACACACGTGTTAGTTATAAAATAGTTGTAAGATGCACATCCACCCTTGATAAGTGTGTGTGTGCGTGTGTGTGTGTGTGTGTGTGTGTGTGTGTGTGTGTGTGTGTCTGTATGGGGTGGGTGGGGGGGAGGGTATACACATACAGTGAAACTACCAGGAAAGTATTTTCATGGCTCTGTGATTAAAATCTCGAGATGATTTAACGTTTAAAGAGCAAACACCTCATTCACGCTCCTCCTGTTACATGCTTCTCTACATTTAACATTCACACTCACACTGTGACTCACACACACACACACACACACACACACTGTCACTCACACACACTCACACTGTGACTCACGTACACTCACACACACACACTGTCACTCAAACACACTGTCACTCACACACACTCACACTGTGACTCACACACACACACACACACTGTCACTCAAACACACTGTGACTCACACACACACTGTCACTCACACACACACTGTCACTCACACACACACACACACACACACACTGTCACTCACACACACTCACACTGTGACTCACGTACACTCACACACACACACTGTCACTCAAACACACTGTCACTCACACACACTCACACTGTGACTCACACACACTGTCACTCACACACACTCACACTGTGACTCACACACACACACACTGTCACTCAAACACACTGTCACTCACACACACACTCTGTCACTCACACACACTGTGACTCACACACACACACACTGTCACTCACACACACTCACACTGTGACTCACACACACTCACACACACACACTGTCACTCACACACACTCACACTGTGACTCACACACACACACACACTGTCACTCAAACACTGTCACTCACACACACACTCTGTCACTCACACACACTGTGACTCACATACACACACACACACTGTCACTCAAACACACTGTCACTCACACACACTGTGACTCACACACACACACTCACACACACTGTGATTCACACACACTGTCACTCACGAACACACACTCACACTGTCACACACACTGTGACTCACACACACACACACACACACACTGTGACTCACACACACACACACACAAACTGTGATTCACACACACTGTCACTCACACACACTGTGACTCACACACACACACTCACACACACTGTGATTCACACACACTGTCACTCACGAACAGACACTCACACTGTCACTCACACTGTGACTCACACACACACACACACACACACACACACACACACACTGTGACTCACACTTACACTCTCTCTCTCACACACACACACACACACACCTGGTAGCCGGTGAACTTGACCCCGGGGTTGTTCTCGATCTCCCACAGTCCCTCATTGAAGCCTTTCCTCTTATTCGACTTGCCGAACTTTTCTTTATATTCTTTATACGGCAGCAGATCTTTAGGGCCGAGGAACGCACTGCAGGAGGCACACACACACACACACACACACACACACACACACACACACAAGTTAGCAGTGTGTGTGTGAGTGTGAAACAGTAGAGGAGTGTAAACTCTGTGATGAAGATGTGGAAAACTGAAAGTTACAGATTTCCCTCTGACTGTTACACAGCGCTGACACTGGAGACTCCTTCCTCACACCTTACAGAAACATCTCCTTACAGATGAACGATATTATAAATGACAATGACAGTTTATGTGGAGCGTGCGCTGTACACGTCCCTGCGAACGAGCCGTTACTATAGAAACCTTAACGTATTATAATGAGCGCATTAATATTAATATAAATATCAGAGCCGCTGTTATAGAGAACTCATCACCATCTGACGACCAATCACAGTCCAGAACTCAGCCGCGCCGTGGGATGAATATTAATAACATTTTTATAACACGCTCCTTCAATCTTATAATCAGTGGGTTTTGTTCATCCCCTGAGGAAAATGTTACATTAGCGTTAAATGTTAACTCAAGCTAGCTCATGTACATGCTAAAATGCTAACTTCACTAGCAGTGAATAGAAGATTAGTAGGATGCTATCTTACGCCTTTCAGATGTTATTATTTATTAGCATGATAGCTAGCACAGCTAGTACAGTCTCTCTATTAAATAATAAAGATTAGCAGAGGAGGTTCCATTTTTTAAAAAAAACAACACACACACACACACACACACTTACGTCTCATGGGTGCCAAAGAAGAAGATGGGATATTTATTAGCAGGAGGCTTCACAGCTCCCTCTGGCAGCTCATCGATCTGCAGCCAATCAGAAAACAGCAGCGATTACCACTGACCAATCAAAACAGAGTAGATATCGTACATATATAAACATATATATTCTGAATAATTGCAACAAAGAACCTTTTTATATAGAACCTACATGTGCTAGAACATTTATTATTATTATTATTATTATTATTATAAGCAGAGGTGCTGAATGACATCACTTCCTGTTTCTGCTATTAGATAAAGTAGTCAGGATTCAGCCAATTTGTGCTTTTAACAGGGAAAATTTAACACACGATATCCTGGTGGCTCGAGTCATTCAAAACTAGGAGTTCCTT
>NC_071284.1:35631891-35651891 GCF_001660625.3 Ictalurus punctatus
ACACTACTGAACACACAATGAACACACACATACACTACTGAACACACACACTACTGAACACACAATGAACACACACACACACTACTGAACACACACACACTACTGAACACACAATGAACACACACATACACTACTGAACACACACACTACTGAACACACAATGAACACACACACACACTACTGAACACACATACACTACTGAACACACAATGAACACACACATACACTACTGAACACACACACTACTGAACACACAATGAACACACACATACACTACTGAACACACACACACTACTGAACACACAATGAACACACACACACACTACTGAACACACACACACTACTGAACACACAATGAACACACACATACACTACTGAACACACACACTACTGAACACACAATGAACACACACACACACTACTGAACACACATACACTACTGAACACACAATGAACACACACACACACTACTGAACACACACACACTACTGAACACACAATGAACACACACATACACTACTGAACACACACACTACTGAACACACAATGAACACACACATACA
Organism: Ictalurus punctatus; assembly: GCF_001660625.3. Classification (NCBI taxonomy): domain Eukaryota; kingdom Metazoa; phylum Chordata; class Actinopteri; order Siluriformes; family Ictaluridae; genus Ictalurus; species Ictalurus punctatus. The sequence continues at coordinate 35,632,455 of NC_071284.1, forward strand.
CTACTGAACACACACACACTACTGAACACACAATGAACACACACACACACTACTGAACACACACACACTACTGAACACACAATGAACACACACATACACTACTGAACACTCAGGAGTTCGTCTGTCGATTTCGACGAGGACTGAAGGTTTCCATTTTTATGCCTGCATTATGGAGAAGTTTGAAGTGGAGCGGCGTTTCTATGTTCGCGCAAATGTCCAACAAGCCCTGTGTGGGCAGGAAGTGTGTGACCGCAGTGTGGGCAGACCGGTCGATTCCTGTGTTGGGGTATGGGCCTTTGGCTTCCGGCTTGTTTTCTGGCTTGGCGCTTCCTTCGTGCTTCGTCGATTCTTTCCTCTTTGGAGGCTGCGGTTCCTCGTTTCACGTCTCTACGCCAGGTGTTCCGATCTTGTGCAATAATTTCCCAGTTGTTATGATCGATGTTGAGATCCTTCATGTTCATTTCCAGAGTGTCCTCGGAGCGTTTCTTCTGTCCACCGCGAGATCGTAATCCAGCTACAAGTTCGCCGTATAGGATGCGTTTGGGAAGGCGCGTGTCCGACATTCTCCTGACGTGACCGGCCCAGCGCAGCTGAATTTGTTCCAGCATTGTGAAGATGCTACCAGTAGTTTTGTTCGCATCAGAACTTCAGTGTCTGGGATTCTGTCCTGCCATTGGATGGCGAGTATACGTCGAAGGCAATTGAGGTGGAAGTGAATCGATTTCTTGGCGTGCCGCTGATGGACGAGTCATGTTTCCGAGCCATAGAGCATGGAGGACAGGACGACGGCCTCGCACATACAGAGCTTCACAGAGAGGTGAACTCCACGTCGAGTCCAAACTGATGACCTTAGACGTCCGAAAGCGCAGCTGGCTTTTGAAATCCAGAAGAGTGATCTACTGAACACACACACACACACACACACACACACACACACACACTACTGAATACGCACAAATACACTACTGTAGACATCCACTAATGAACTGAACACATACTGTACATTACTGAACACACACATACTCTACTGATAATAAACACACATACACTACTGAATAAACACACACTACTGAATAAACACACATACACTACTGACAATAAACATACTCTACTGAATAAACACACACTACTGAACTGCACACACACTACTGAATAAACACACACTACTGAATAAACACACACTACTGAATAAACACACACACACATACATTACTATCACACACACATTCACTACTAAAGATAGACATACACTACTGTCCTAAACACACACATACACTACTGAACTCACTCACTCACACACACACACACACACACACACACACACATATACACTACTGAACTCACACACACACACACACACACACACACACACATGTACACTACTGAACTCACTCACACACACACACACACACACACACACACACACACACACACACACACATATACACTACTGAACTCACTCACACACACACACACACACACACACACACACACACACACACTACTGAACTCACTCACACACACACACACACACACTACTGAACTCACTCACACACACACACACACACACACACACACACACACACATATACACTACTGAACTCACTCACACACACACACACACACACACACACACACACACACACACACACTACTGAACTCACTCACACACACACACACACACACTACTGAACTCACTCACACACACACACACACACACACACACGCACACACACACACACACTACTGAACTCACTCACACACACACACACACACACACACACACACACACACATATACACTACTGAACTCACTCACACACACACACACACTACTGAACTCACTCACACACACACACACTCACACACACTACTGAACTCACTCACACACACACACACACACACACACACACACACACACACATATACACTACTGAACTCACTCACACACACACACACACACTCACACACACACACACACACACACACACACACACACACACACATATACACTACTGAACTCACTCACACACACACACACACACACTACTGAACTCACTCACACACACACACACACACACACTACTGAACTCACTCACACACACACACACACACACACACACACACACACACACACACACACATATACACTACTGAACTCACTCAAACACACACTCACACACACACACACTACTGAACTCACTCACACAAACACACACACACACACATACACTACTGAACACACACACACACACACACACACACACACACACACACACACACACACACACACACACACACACTAGTATCCTTGGCCAAATGACATGTTTTGTTGATTTTTTAAGTGAATAGAAATAAACACGTCTGCAGCAAACTACTAAAATAATATTTTCTGCAAATGTTAATTCAGAAACTTTATATTCCATGATGAAAAAGTGGAAAGAAAAAGAAAGTAATTGTTGCATGTGAAAAAGTTTGGACGCCCTACCAAGGGTATTGTTTGGCCATCTTTCATGCACATCATGTTTCAGATCTACAAACAGATTTTCAGTGGCGTTCCGCTCAGGGCAGCGTGAGGGCCAACCCAGAAGCCTGAGTCTCTTGAAGTAGTTCATGGTGGATTGAAGGCTTGTTTCGGATCACTGTCCTGCTGTCGGACCCAGCCGTTTCCAGCTCCGGATTCTGGACTGTCACAGTTCCTTCGAGAATTTGCTGACATTTGTTGGAATCTATTCTTCCGTCTACCTGTGTAATGCTTCCGGTTCCACTGGCTGCCACACGACCCCAAAGCAGAATAGCTCCACCTTCAGGCAAGGTTTTCATTTCATCAAAAGCTGAACCTTTTTTCCCTCCAAATATACCTGTGGTGACTGGGTCCAAAGAGTTCAATTTTTACTTTATCAGTCTACAGCACCTGTTTCCAAAATGCCTCTGGCGTCTGTAGATGTGGTTTTGTAGACATCAGACATTGACTTTTACAGGAACCTCATTTTCACCTCCTCTACTTACAACCTTATTCTTTTAGTCAGTATAGACTTACACTAATTATTTACAGAAATAAGATAAAATACAGGCTGCTTTTTCTGGAACAGTTGTTTAAAGCAGAAATATGTACACACACACACACACACACACACACACACACACACACACACACACACACACACACACTCAAAATGAGTTACAGGCAAAAATAAAAATAGAAATAAAGTCATGATGTCATTTGTCCACTAGGTGGCAGTGCAGGTCTTTTTCTCTTCTGCCCTCCTCCATTTCTGTTCGTTTATCAGCTCAGGTTAAATATTACATGAAGAAGGTCGTGAACTTCAGGAACACATGTTACCCAGAACGCACGGCAATTTAGTGTAGTTTTCTTTTCTAAATGGATGAACAAGAGTAAAGAGGAGCGAAAAGTTCCAAAATTATAAAATGATAAAAGTATAATGAATGAATAAATCTCTCACTTCAGCTGCGCTGGTATAAACTGGAGTTTATTTCTTATTAAAATAAGGATCATGTTATTTATTCTTGTCTTCTTCAGCACAGGCCAAGGTTCAAAATACGGCGTATGGTTTAGGAGTTATAATGCTCTGTAGCGCCACCATCAGGCCATATTTTGGGTCCGCGTGACATCTGATTTGATCTGTAACTCACACACACACAAAAATCCTGACAAAAACAGATTGAAGTGCTTGGACCCCTCGTACGTAATGAATTAAGTAAGTAAAGAAGAAAGTGTGTGATTGTATGTGATCTATGTGCTTGATTTGTGCTTGACTGTGTGTGTGTGTGTGTGTGTGTGTGTGTGAGTGTGTGCGTGTGTGTGTGTGTGTGTGTGTAGTACCTCGATTCAGTTTATTGTCATAATGTTTAAACCAAAAAATTTTTTTGTGTATTTTTCCTAACTGTGCCATAGTGTAACCATGTGGCTGAATGGAAATGAACACTTTGTATGTGTGTGTGTGTGTGTGTGTGTGTGTGTGTGTGTGTGTGTGTGTGTGTGTGTGTGAAACCCATCGGTTCAATCAATACCTTTGATTCATACATAAAGGAATTAGCTGTAGTCTGATCACACCTTCAGTCTCCTCTTCAGTAACATAATTCAGTTTTAGTATCACCGTGTGTGTGTGTGTGTGTGTGTGTGTGTGTGTGTGTGTGTGTGTGTGTTCATGTCCAGATACTTTGCTCTTTCCATTCAGCCTTTTAAAGAAATGTGTTTATTGCCCCCTTTGTAATTGTTACGTGTGTTTGGAATAAAAGATGTTGATGAGATTTGAATTTAAATCCGATATTAAAACTCTGAAACAGTTTAAATCCTGCACGAGGCCTCACTGAGATTCCTCCTGGTGTCTAATCTAACCCGATCAGGACAGTGGCAGTGTTATGGATGTGACATCTGAACTCGTATTGATCTGCAGAGTGTCTCCATGTCGGGAAAAGCATCTGCTCACGAATCCTTTCAGAAACAACGGGAACCTGGATTTAACGGATAAATAACATCGTCCTCACAGAGTCAAACACAGCAGCATTGACACTTCAGTTCTATACGCAATATTCATCTGTTTCATTAAGCAGCTATTTAATGATCTAATTCATACCTTTATTAGATATACTGCAACACTATAACTTCAATATGTATATATATATATATGTATATATCAAATTATTCATATATTTTACACACTTTCATGTTAGTATACTCATATATATATATATATATATATATATATATATATATACTTTATTACATATATATACATACATATTACATGTATATATTTATTTATCGACTGTATACTACATTGTACACTATCCTTTAATTATAGGATTATTGTAGGTGTATGAATTTCTTTTATACCGTGACGGCTGGTGGGTTTAAAAATAGAGGAACAAACTGGCAAACACACACACACACACACACACACACACACACACACACACACACGCACACGCACATTTATATTAATGCACTCGTCCTAACATGCTATCGGCTCTACGGTAATTCACAGGGACTCGTTGTCGGTCTGCGCTCTTGTTTCGTTTTCTCCTCATAAGTATGAGCATCTAAAGACTTTTCAGTGTTCAGCTCGACATTAGCAGCGTCGGCCATTTTGTCCCCAAAAGTATCTAAGCTGCTAGCTGAAGGATTCAATCCGGTGTTATTTATATCGCGCTTTTTACAGTGGACGTTGTCTCAAAGCAGCTTCACAGAAACAAATACACACAGGACAGAGAGTTTATATTTGTGAATTTATCCCGACTGAGCGAGCCGGTGGCCACGGCGGCGAGGCAAGAAGGAAGGGACAGCTAGCTAGAATTATAAACAAATCTGAGATCCAGCGTGTGAGATGTTAGACGTGTTTATTATTAGCCACGTTTCTGTGATTGGCAGTTAGTGCGACCAGGCGGACAGATAGATCGAAGAGTGCGCTGTCCGATAAACGCCAAGATGGTTGTAGTTTTTCTCTGTGAGAACCCCTTGTTTTCAGTGAGAACCCCTTGTTTTCTGTGAGAACCCCTTGTTTTCAGTGTGAACCCCTTGTTTTCTGTGAGAACCCCTTGTTTTCAGTGTGAACCCCTTGTTTTCTGTGAGAACCCCTTGTTTTCTGTGAGAACCCCTTGTTTTCTGTGAGAACCCCTTGTTGTGTAAACACAGCGTCAGCAGCTCTGCGATAAACACCCAGAGACTCTCGGCTTCACTCGGTGTGGCTCAGCGCTGTGTCGGGGCTCAGAGGAGATTCTCACGCAGGCTGTGTAATGAACCAACAACACCATACTGCAGTGAGATATTTAATCATTATACTCACTGAAATATTGAATTCCACCAACATTAGTGAATAACGGACACTTTGGTAAACGTTTCAGGGGAACCTGGGCTTCATTTCCAGTCTTAACGCAATTGCCTGTGTTCATTATAGATATAAATACTTTATTATTGGTACAAATATATATATATATATATATATATATATATATATATATATATATATATATATATATATATATATATACACTTTATTATAGGTACATTTTTATTTATCTGTATACTTAATTAGATGTCAATGTGTCTATATTTCGTGTACTTTTAAGCTTTTATACCTGTTATACTATACCACACGTATAAATTCACCTCTACACTTTATCCCTATGGTCATTTATTCATTTATCTTCATTTTAGGTGTAAATGTGTATAAAACTATCAGTTTACTTTGTGTGTGTGTGTGTGTGTGAGAGAGAGAGACCACACACTCGAGTCCAGCCTCTGAAATCATGGCTTTTTATTATTGTCACAACGAATCAAGAATAAAAACGTGAACATTATTAAATTGTTTATGAGCAGACGTGGCATAAATGTGACATGACGACAACAATACTGTAAAAACGTGTGTGTGTGTATGTGTGTGTGTGTGTGTGTGTGCGTGTGTAGGAGTTTTTACATTTCATTTCATTTCATACGTGTAACTGGGCGTACGCTGTACATAATAAACACATAACGCTAGCTAGGTCGGTGCTGATGACAGCAAAATAGTCCAGCTAACGTCAGCAAGCTCGATACTGCTGTTAATACAGTATAAACAAATCCGAACTAGCTTAGCTAATATTGCTAAACTATTATAATGTGTAATTTTAACAAATAAGTTATTCTAAACAGTGTACACCAACTGCTACTGGTGAGTTAATCTGACACGTTAGCTAGCTAACATTAGTGCACTGCTGTGTTTTGGGAGACTGCTAGCTTAGCTTATGCTGCTTTCTTTTTTCCTTTTTTTTGTTTTTTTGTTTAAATATATATATATATATATAGTATTATCATCAGTAGTGTTTTGTTTGACCTTTTTTTTTGTTTTTAGCTTAATATGGTGTTTATACTAAATACTAATACTAGAAATAAATAGTTTTAATTCCATAATAATCATTTAGCAGTATAAAGTTTGTTAATGATTGACATTGAGTTGTGAACAAGCTAGCTAATGTGAGTTAAACTACTGTGGTTGGAATTAAACAGCTAAGCTAGGTTTTGCTGAATCGGCTGCTCAGATTAGTAAAAGCTTCATGGTAGAGACGAGAGACATCAGGTTTGTGGTTGGAGAAGGTGGCGGTCTGTGAAGAGGGATAAAAACCAGGCTAAACACCGTGCACGTAGCATACGCCCAGCTACGCTACAACAATAAACAGTTCTGTTTTCCCAATCGTAGCAAATCTCACAAAATACAAACACAGACTGCAAAGAAGTTCAGTTATTACTAGAGTTATTGTTATTATTATTATTATTATTATTAATACTGCTCGTTTATGATGAAGAATCTTTGGTCAGCTTTAGTGTTCACAAGAACATATAAGAAAAAATCAACAACACAACACTGTACAATAATTTACACAACAGAATTCATGGAATGCCACAAAATATCCCGAAACGATAAAACAACAGTCATGAGGAAACGTCAACGTGTTATATTACTGAACACCAGGTGAATCCTGCACCTTCAACACACACACACACACACACAAGGTACAGTTTAATTGAAATCAAGCATCTGAGTCACATGTATGATTATGTACAGTGTTTATAATGTCTTCAGGACATGTACAAATGAAATACTGTAGGGAATGATGTGTTTTTTAATTTTTTAAATATTCTTTCAGTTTAAGAATGATATGAAACTCTGGATAAATCTGCAGCACCTCCTACGTGATGCTGTAAATTTAATGTGGACTGTACCGTACTTTCCAGACTATAAGATGCACTCAAGAGAAGAAATAAAAATCAGAAAACAACCTGTTCCTATCATTTAATTCTCTCTTGTTAAACTCCGTTTGGGGGGGATTTGTGAAATAAACTTAAAGATCCTTAATGTTAACAGAATACTTTATGTGATTTGTTATTAGATGACCACAGACGCAGAAGCCGTCCGTTATGGTGCACTTGCACAAAGCATTGACCTTAAAAATGACCGAACAATGCTCTACTTCCTGGTTTTAGCTCCGCCCTCTTGTTTGATGGACGGTTTGTAAAGAACCTCCTACTTTTACCTCATAATATCATGAACGTTACACGCTTTCAGAAGTTTCTCGGTTTAGAAATGTAAAAATCACAAACAAGTATTATGCAAATGAGGCTGCTGTAGCAGCAGGGCTACCGTAAAAAACAAACAAACAAAAACAACAACAACAAAGGGGTGTTTTATAACTCGGCTAAAGAGAAAATGATAACACACAAACACAGCACATGCTAGAGAGAAGAAAAAATTCTTGTCTCATATAACAGGAAGTAAAACCATTTGGTCCGCAGTAGCTGTAAATATTTTGATGACCGCTCTGGCCACGCCCACTCTGTCACTGTTCTGAAGTCTAACCCAGAGTACTGTAATGCTGAGATTGGTGTGTTTGCTGATGCAGCAGGTCTCAGTCAGGTGGCATGACGCTTTATTATCGTATTCACATTTTTAAATCATGTTTTAACGTTAGAATTAAAACATGAGTCTGTGATATCTATCCAGTGATGTTCTGCATATTTATTACCCAGATTTCTTTTAATCGAGTGCAGCATGTTGAGATGTTGATGCTCCCTTCCGCATGATCACTAAAAAATTCGGGGCTTATTTCAGGAAATAAAATTTTAAAACAAAGCCGATTTGGCACGCTTTAAAACAGAATTACATCACATGATCAAAATGTTTTCGTGACAGATTAAAATTAGTGCTAATTTTGTATAATTGTGTTATAATCAGCTATTCACCAAATCACCATTTGTTTGTTTTAAACACAGTAATAAAATCTCACTAGCAAGTAGGTTTCATCACAAGAAGGTTTCATGCTAATCGTATTGCTGTTTGCTGTATGGCAAGGTTTGCTGTTGGTTTACTGACACTATTACTAGCCATACTGCTAACTATACCACTAGCATTACTGTTAGCCATACTGCTAACCTGAAAACCAAGCTCAGTCCCCTTAAATTTTACCTTGTTAGTTTCTGTTCCTGGTCATATTGACTTTTTTCCCTGTAATTTCATTATTGCTAGCCTTACTGCTATCTGTGCAGCTAGCCTTACTGCTAGGTCTGTTGCTCGCCCTATAAAATGTACTAATACTTTGTTGTGGTTAAATTTTCCATATACATAGTGATTGTCATGCCGCTGCGATTGTAATGAAAGGAATAATAATAATAATAATAATAATAACAATAGTCTGTGCTAGTGAAGTACTGAATAGTTCTGACAGGTTTGTTATTTTATCTCTTTTGATTATTCAGCAAAAGAAAAAGAAAAAAGAAAAAAAAGACCGAATCAGCCGTCTCACTGTGGGAATGTTGCTCTGTAGTAAATTAACAGTAACAGCACTGTTATCGAGCTGTTTAAGTATTCGGTAGTGTTTACAAATGTAGTAAAAAATACATTTTTAACATGATGTGCTTCTGCTTCGGGCTAAATTGTGATTTCTAGATATGAGACTGATCCACCAAGTTACAGGAAGTATTGTTGTGATGACTTTTAAAAAAAAAATAAACAAAAAAAACCCCAACATCATCAACAACATATTTTTGTATGGAATTAAATTGTAGTGGAATAAATAACATAAAAGCCCATTAAATAAAATCATGCAACCATGTAGAGCCTCTCAGATGTGGCTTTTCTGACAGTCCACATCATCGAATTTTCGTCATCTTCTAATGTTTTGGGGTTTGGGAATGTGGTACCTGTGGCCAATTAACACCAATTAAGCCATTTCCTGTACCGTTCTATTGACTGAAGTGTTTTGTCTAAAGGCTCTAACCATAGAGAATATCTCTGTAAAGAGCAACCTGCCCAGGGTTAATAATATCTTGATGTTTTGTTCTGTTTTACAGAGCATATTCACATTATATATTTTTCATTGGATTTAATGAAAACTTAGCTACTTGAAATTTTGCGCAAGATGAAAAACCCTCTTCTGAGCCACTCGGGACAGTTCATCAGTGTGAATTTTAGGTAGAATCTATGAAGGCCTGTGCTTTTCCACTTACACACAAGTGCTGATTATTAGGGTACATTTCACCAGCCGTATACATCACTACTCCTGAGTGACGGTGGTGTTGTTTGGCGGAAGGTTCCGGTGTAAATTCGGGTTCTGGCTGTGTCGGTTGCGGCTCCTGACGGAGGAGAATGTGGTGTCACACCCTGGTACCTTGCACTTGTGCAGGAGCCGAAGGTGCACAGTTTTGTAGTGAGCCCTGAATGTGCCCTTGTTGCTGTAAACCTTCTGGCAGACGTGGCAGGTGATGGGTGTGGAGGCGTTGTTGACCTGCTGCCCGAGACTGACCGCACTGGGATTCAACCCATCACAACTCTCATTCTCATCGCTGTCCTCCAGGGGGAGCTCCTCCTCGCTGCACGCATCTGAGTCCCAGGAAGAAGAGTGACCACTTCCTCTGGTGCTTAGGTCCAACACCGCCTCGTCCTCCACCAGATCCTCTACGCTCTCGGAGGATTTGCTCATCGGAAACACGAGGCCCGTACGGTTTGTTCCCTTGAAGATAACAGACGTCTGGCTCAGAGGATCTTTAGGAGGGAATTCAGGGTGAGAATCCGTAGTGACGTCTCTGCAGGACGGAGTGAAGATGTAGTGATCTTTGGTCAACAGCTTGTGGTGTAAATTTAAATTTGCACTGTGTCTGAAGAGAAAAAACGATACAAAAGACACAATCAGGAAAGTAGTTTGAAATGAAACACCTTTGTTCTGTAAGTTTGAGTTCCTACTTGGATTGGAGATGTTCATGATCAGTTTGTCGGTGAGAATGAGTAGTTACCTCGGCCAAGTGAATGTAAGGAACTTTTAAAACACATTCAAGATACATGATTGAACCTTGAGGTCCACCTTTATACCTTTATGGGGACATTTATATTGCTTAACAATGGGGAACAAATGAAGTCAAACAAACTTTAGTCAGTCATGTGACCATCTTAGCATCATCTATGACCTTTACAAACAGAGGTCTAGCTGTCATGGTACCTTCCACCATTCGGTAGAACTAATAAAGAACCTCAGACAAGTGGATTTAGCCTTGATTCAATTGGTCCTAACCCTTGTTTGTGTTGGATTTCACCTTGCTAGCACTCACCTGTCTCTGCTCCTGCGGGATGGGAACGCAGCATTGCAGCCTGCTACGGTGCACATGTGCATCTCCTTCAAGTGGACGCTGCGGTAATGCATTTTGGCGCTGTAGGAGTTTTTAAAGGTCTTATTGCAACTCTCACACTGATGGAGAAGCTCGTCTTCATCATCTGCACACACTATCTGTTGGACACCATCGCCGTCTGTGTGGACCTCTGACTCGCAGGGCGTGCTGCTTAGTGCCACTTGGTCAGTGGGTCTTAGATCCAAGCCTTCACTGCAGGTTTGGTCCCCAAACTCAAGTAAGTTTCTTTGCATGTGGCTGAAGGATGAAAGGGAGTGTGTCAGACTGCACCCCTGGGTTTGGTGTTTGCCCTCTGTTTCTGGTTGTTCTGTATGGGAAGAATGGGTGAGGATGGAGGGATGGATTGAGGGATGAACAACACCATGCTCATCACATTCTGTCTTGACCACACAGTCCATCCCAGAGTTCATACTGGCAGGAGGATCGTCGTCATCATCATTGGAGCTGCTTCGCTCTTCCAGCTCGTCTTTCTCTATCTTTATGGGCATGCTGGATTTACGGGATTTCTTCTTGGGCACGGGCTCTGGGTTGCTCTCCATGTCTCCTATGCTTACAGGCACGGAAGAAGAAGACAGTAGGGGCAGGGAGGGCAGATTTCCAGGTGTGTTGGCAAGCTCAGCAGGCGTCACCAGGCTGCGGTAGAAAGGCAGCACTGGCTGCACAGTCTTCAGGTTGGGGAAGACAATCCCGCTGTGGCTGATGCTTGAAAAGGAGCTGTGCAGTTTGGGCTCAGAATTGCTGATGTAGCTGGAGACAGGCCTGCTGAGGTCCCGCTTTTCTGCCTCTTCCCCGGCACTCAGTCCATCCCTGACATCCCTGTCCCGACTGTTTCGATTCATGGGCATGTGCAGGCGCGGGTTCGGGTTGGCGCTGTGCCGGTTGCGGCTTCTCAACGAGCTGAAGACCATGTTGCATCCCTCGATAGTGCACTTGTGCTTGATCTTGAGGTGAACAGCATTGTAATGGATCTTCAGCGTTCCTTTGTCATAAAAGGTTTTCTCGCAGGCACTGCAGAAAACACGGCCTTTTTTCATCCCAACTCCTAGACGGATTTTCGACTCCGGCGACGCTTGAGCGATATCCGAGCTGATCGATGGTGTGCAAGGCGTCGAGGGTGAGGAATAGTTATCGCTCAGCGTGAAATCATCTGATTCTAAATTGGTGCTTACTCTCTCCATGGGTACATCTTCTCTATCTGCATCAGAGGTGAGGTGAGAGGAGGTGTCAAGGTTTGAATCCAGAATTTCGGGTCGTGTTGGAACCTCCTGCTGTCGGGAATCTGCTCTGGACCTGAGCAGCGGTGCAGGAACAGAGTTAAGCAACTGCAGGGGCAGCATGAAGGTCATGTTGTTGACCAAACTCTCAAAGTGGTGGCCATTGTTTCTGCTCAGAGGCTCCGTAGTGGCTGCCACAGATGGACGCTGCGTGCTGCTCTCTATGAAGCTACGGATGTCCGAGTTCGCTCTAACTGTCGGCACGATGATCGCTTGCCCTTCTTTGTCCTGCAGTGCCATCAGCTCCACGATAGATTTAGTCTCTCCGAACCGGAGGAACTGCTGCAGTGTCGCAATTTCCTCCTCGAAGGTCATGATGGCCCAGCGGTCCAGCACTTTGCCAGCCACATCCTATACAAACACACACAGAAGGAATTTCATATGCATTATGAATGAAAAACCCCAAGCACTCTGGACCGCCATAACTCTCCTAACATGACAATCCGACAGCGCCATGAGATAAAGAGTTGTCCATACATCTAATACAGCAGGACATGAAAGCTCCAATTACTGCAGTGCATCTGTAATATCATTTTTATTCATTCTGGTGATTGGGTTCGTCCCTGGTGGGGGTTGGCGGGGGTTGGTGGGGGTAGATGCGTGGCGGTACAGGGTTGGGCAGTGAGTCTGGCTGTAATTACACATGAGTGCTAGCAGTCCTTCAAAGTCATTCAACAGCTTCATGCCATAACCAAGATAAATATTTCATCATACAGCATTCATTTATATGCCTGTGGAGGATTTGACTTTACTTCTGCCGTCAGACGAGCTAACTAGAATCACACGCAACAACCTGAATACTTAACGAGCAGCAAATTGAGCAGCTCTCTCTCTCTCACTACTGGAGTTTTGAGTGGGGGGAAAAAACGTGACAAAATTGTATTTACATGATTCACTGTGATCACATCGGTAATGAGAGCTGGAGGGAGTCTATAACTCTCATAGCACCAAAAGTGCACTACCAAGAACTGTTTAATGATATCTTTCCAATACAAATCCAAACTGTGTGCTCGTATTTGCTGAAAGCATTAGGAAAACAAACACATTTTTAAACCATCTATGGTGAATAGCAATCCTTCAATTGTCCAAGAAACGACTAAAAACGTCTGAGGAACATCTCTAGACATTCACCCTCCTTACAAACACATGGGTCAATGAATATATATGAATATGCAAATTTGGACATGCAGGGGCATGTCTTTCAGCCTTAACAGCTTAATGCTAGCTATCTTAGCAAGCCAGTTAGCCAAATGCTAGTAACCCAGCTCACATTAGTCATACGAGTGGGAATTCAATATCAGATTCACTCGTTTTATCTATCACAATATGAAGCTGCCATGACAGCCAGACTTTTCCATCATGAACATTAGCTACACTATTTAACTAGCTACCTTAGCACACAGCTTCCAGGGGTCATGACACCCACTAATCTCTGATGAAGCTGATTTTGTGACATCACAAACTGAGCTCAGAGCTCACCATCTAACATTAGCTAAGTTAGCTAGCTAGCTAGCTTAACACACAGGTTCTGAAACTAAAAGCTTCCAGGCAACACATCTTGTAATAGTGTACCTGATTAGTCCAAAACTGTAAAAGATTATTTTGTGACATCACAAACTGATTCATACGTGACCTCATCACCCCTGACACATCTCAAATTCAAACTTTATTGCTCGCATACACAACCGTACACAGTACCACCTGCAGTGAAGTGCTTTCAACTGTCTGTGACGTAAACACTTGAGTTTACATTAACCACAATTGACTTCTATACAGGTAGGAAAGGAAAAATATAAAGATAATATAATATAATATAATATAATATAATATAATATAATATAATATAATATAATTGAAATAGGAATTTAATATGCAAACTTTTCATGTGATAGAGCATCCAACAAAATTCAAACAATAAACAAATGGAAACGTTTTAGAGGAAAACAAAACAAAAAAAAAAACCCCCCATACAATAGCCTGGTTTTAAATAATGGGTCATGTGACTGTGCTCAGAATGAACCAATCACATAACAACTCATGCTCAAATGCAACTATCATACAGCTGTCATCAGTGCAGTGAATCTGATTAACCCCCATTAAAGATCAGACGTTTCTGTACGATTTTTTCACATCTTCTTGGTTTCTGATGGCTGAAGCCATGGTCCTCAAAGATCTCTTTGTGGAACGGTACTGATCAGGAGAGGGCTATAAAAGAATTTCCAAAACATTACATGTACCATGGACCACCGTGAAGGTCATCATCAACAAGTGGAGAAAATGGAGCTGGACGTCCATCCAAAACTGACACGGGCAAGAAGAAAACTTATCAGGGAGACTGGCAAGAGATCTACAGCAACGTTACAGGAGCTGCAGGAACATCTGGCGAGTACTGCTCACTCCCTGCATGTGAAAACAATCTCTTGCAATCTTCACATGTCTGCACTATGGGGTAGGACTAAACTGAAGCCCTTTCTGATGAAAGAAAAAAACATCTAAGCACTAAATCACCCAAACCATTCGGCAAAAATGAGTTTTTGGGCATAATTCTAAACGATATGTTTGTCACATAAACAAGACAGGTTATCACCCAAAGAACATCATACCCAGGGTGAAGCATGGTGGTGATGGCAGCATCATGCTACAGATCTGCTTCTCTCCAGCTGGGACTGGGGCTCTAGTCAAGCTAGAGCGAATCATGGATAGTTCCAAATACCAATCCCTGCAGACCTCTGTTAGACAGCTGAAGAGGAAGAAAGATTTCACCTTCCAGCACCATAACGACCCAAAGCACAAATCCAAGTCAACAAAGGAACGCCTCCAGAAGAAGAAGATCCCCTCACAATCTGATAGATCTGGAGCATTTTTGCAAGGAAGAGTGGAATAAAATGACCAAATGAAGACTTGAATGTTGCGGGTTGCTATATCACAACAAAAACCTACGACTAGAACAGGGGTGTGTAAACTTTTTATATCCACTATAGCTCAGCTTAAAGCCAGAGACGTTACACAGTGTAGAAATGTGTGTATTTACCTGCAGGACATATCCTCGTATGTAGTCCTGCAGCGTCCAGTCGAGCGCGTTGAGGATTTTGATGACTTCGTCCTGCTTCAGGACGCTGAAGAGACGATCGAGCAGGATCTTCAGCCGCACCGGGATGGCCTGCGTACCGTACAGCATCAAACTGCAGATATCAAACACCACGTTGGAGTGAACGATCTCCACCTGGCCTCCGTCATACGTGTGCTGCATCTTCAGCTTGCTTAGAGCTACGCACGCACACACACACACACACACACACACACACACAGTGTTCTCTTATCTAATGCTGTGTTTCAGGAACAACGACACAAATTAATTTACTACTAATTAACTATAAATTTCACCGGAATATTGTCTAATTTTAAATGAGTGTCATATTTATACGTTTCCATAATTACTGGAGCAGCACACGCAGCGTAAAACCCGAATCATCAGCAGATTACATTTAAATCAAGGAAAAAAACCTGCAAAATGCTGTTTAGAGGGAAAGAATTGAGCTAAAATTAGACAATTAATAAACGATTTTAATCAACACTTGTTTATCAAAGACACAAATTATTAAATGAAATAATTATTATAATATTTATATTATATTCATTTAAAAATGTTATTAAATATTCCATCATTATAATCCACCTCCAGTGATCTGTTTATGTAATACTTTCTTTCCAGGGTTTAATGAAATAAAATGAGAAATGAAAAATTTCTTCCAGTTATTTTATTTTAATTCAAATGCTATATTTTTAAGCTATTCATTACAGAATAATATTATTATTATTCATTATAATTAAAGAGCTATGTTTAGCTTTAAGATGCTTGCAAATGAGACGAAATAAAGTGTCATGTGTACACCTGCCCTGCTCATCACTGCTCATTTGCATACATTTGCATATTACAATGAGTCTTTACCCAGCCCCGCCCATATCCTGCTTCATGTCGCTGTAACTGTCTCGCTGAATATGAACGACTTCATCACCTCACAGCACAGACGCAGTGAACGCAGTTAGTTTTTGCTTGGGATTATTTATTTGTTTATTTGTTTATTAGTTAGTTTATTCGTTTGTTTGTTTGTTTGTTACCGTGAGCGACCCATCCATGCCTGCAGTTCTCACACTGACGACGTTTCAGCTTTCCGGGTCTGAAACTGTCGCAGGTACAGTTCACCAGCGTGCAGCAAATCGCCTGTTTAATAATGCACACACACACACACACACACACACACACACACACACACACACACACACACAGCAGCTTTAACAGAGCACCATACATAACAAGAATGAGACATTTCCTATCTCAGCTTTAATTCAAATAATCTCTTTAATTATTCATTATTTATTTACTTTTTAAAATGTAGTAGAGTGTTAATGTTCAAAACATTGACCAAAGGTAATACATTATTCTACTATGATAATTTACTATCTAAAGAGACTATTATTATTATTATTATTATTATTATTATTATTATTACTATTATCAGTAGTAGAAGTAGCATCACTTCACAAAATTATTGTGACCTTTTATAAAAATAATTTCTAAACAAACGTGTTTAATAAATAAAGGCTTAAATAACACACACACACACACACACACACACACACACACACACAAACTCACACACACACTCTCACACACACACACCATCCTCTGAAATGATGTGTTAAAAAGGTTGTTATTATTAGAGTAAATAATGTGACTCTGTACAGTTTGTTCATTAACTCAGTTATAGCTGCTGCACAATTATTTATTACAAATACATTAATCCCATTAATCCCATTAACCACATTAATCCCATTAATCCCATTAACCACATTAATCCCATTAACCACATTAATCCCATTAACCACATTAACCACATTAATCCCATTAATCCCATTAATCCCATTAACCACATTAATCCCATTAATCCCATTAACCACATTAATCCCATTAATCCCATTAACCACATTAATCCCATTAATCCCATTAACCACATTTATCACATTAATCCCATTAACCACATTAATCCCATTAATCCCATTAACCAAGGAGTTATTAATGTAACAAACTGTAATTATACAGAAACACTCATGGTCATGTATTTTTTATTTATTTATCTTTTTGCCTAAATATGCCTAAAAGAGGCTTTACAGTGTTAACATGAGAACATATGTGTGTTTAATACAGTAATGTGGGCGGAGTCAGCAGTAAATCACTCAATCATTTATCAAATTAAGCTTGAATCCACACACACACACACACACACACACACACACACACACACACACACACACACACACACACATATATTCACTATTGCTGAGTTCTAGTGATTAAAATTGGAGAAATTGAATAATATATAAATATAATAATGTAGAAATACAGTAATGTAGAAATATAATAATATATCGATACAATAATGTAGAAATATAATAATATATAAATATAATATATATATAATATAATAAAGTAGAAATACAGTAAAGTAGAAATATAATAATATATCAATATAATAAAGTAGAAATGCAGTAATGTAGAAATATAATAATATATAAATATAATATATATAATATAATAAAGTAGAAATATAATAATATATAAATATAATAAAGTAGAAATGCAGTAATGTAGAAATATAATAATATATAAATATAATATATATAATATAATAAAGTAGAAATACAGTAATGTAGAAATATAATAATATATAAATATAATAAAGTAGAAATGCAGTAATGTAGAAATATAATAATATATAAATATAATATATATAATATAATAAAGTAGAAATACAGTAATGTAGAAATATAATAATATATAAATATAATAAAGTAGAAATACAGTAAAGTAGAAATATAATAATATATCAATATGATATATATAAATATAATAAAGTAGAAATGCAGTAATGTAGAAATATAATAATATATAAATATAATATATATAATATAATAAAGTAGAAATATAATAATATATAAATGTAATATATATAATATAATAAAGTAGAAATATAATAATATATAAATGTAATATATATAATATAATAAAGTAGAAATATAATAAAGTAGAAATGCTTGTGTATACAGCAGGGATGCGGCTGGTTCCCGTGCGACAGTTCAGATAAATGTGTGTATAAAGTATATATCAGGAAGAATTATTATTATTTTTTTTTTACAATATTCATTCATTTTTCTATTTTGTTTTAAATGAGTTATTTATTACTCATACATCTTTTAATGTTCTAATATTTTATTTAAGCTTTTCATTCAATTGTGTCCTTTACTCTGTACTGTTCATATCACTGTCATTTACTGAAGCACTGTGAACGGCTTCATCCACTAAATACGCCACATAAACACCATGACTATTACTCTTATTATTATAATAATTAAAATTAGTAATATTATTGCTATCGATAAATTTATATAAATTGAAGCTCCATTTTGTGCAACTGTACAAGTGTAATATTGTGTAATTTCTGTACACATTGTGTTTGTATACGGATATCAGTACTGAAATAATGAATGCATATGTGTGTGCATGCGTATGTGCATATATGTGTATATTTGTGAATATTTGTGTATATATGTGAACACGTGTGTATGTGTGCATACGTGTGAGTATGTATATATAAGTGTGTATATGTGTGTACATGTGTATATGTGTGCATATGTGTGAATACACACACACACACGCACACACACACACTCTCTCTATTCCACTCACTAATGGTTGTGTAACACATGTGTGTTCAAATTTACTGCACAGTACACCTGTGTGTGTGTGTGTGTGTGTGTGTGTGTGTGTGTGTGTGTGTGTGTGTGTGTGTGTGTGTGTGAGAGAGAGAGGGAGAGAGAGGTTGAGATAGAGTTAAGACACATATAACAAATTTAGTGCTACATTATCATGAATATTAATGAGCAAATAAATAATGAACTTTAATGTTGTAATGATGAGTTTAGCTCTATGAAA
>NC_071284.1:35659391-35671891 GCF_001660625.3 Ictalurus punctatus
TTGAGTGAGAGTTAATCTAGTGAGTGAGAGTTAATCTAGTGAGTGAGAGTTAATCTAGTGAGTGAGTTAATCTAGTGAGTGAGTTAATCTAGTGAGTGAGAGTTAATCTAGTGAGTGAGTTAATCTAGTGAGTGAGAGTTAATCTATTGAGTGAGAGTTAATCTAGTGAGTGAGTTAATCTAGTGAGTGAGAGTTAATCTAGTGAGTGAGTTAATCTAGTGAGTGAGAGTTAATCTAGTGAGTGAGTTAATCTAGTGAGTGAGTTAATCTAGTGAGTGGGAGTTAATCTAGTGAGTGAGTTAATCTAGTGAGTGAGAGTTAATCTAGTGAGAGTTAATCTAGTGAGTGAGTTAATCTAGTGAGTGGGAGTTAATCTAGTGAGTGAGTTAATCTAGTGAGTGAGAGTTAATCTAGTGAGAGTTAATCTAGTGAGTGAGTTAATCTAGTGAGAGTTAATCTAGTGAGTGAGTTAATCTAGTGAGTGAGTTAATCTAGTGAGAGTTAATCTAGTGAGTGAGAGTTAATCTAGTGAGTGAGAGTTAATCTAGTGCGTGAGAGTTAATCTAGTGAGTGAGTTAATCTAGTGAGTGAGAGTTAATCTAGTGCGTGAGAGTTAATCTAGTGAGAGTTAATCTAGTGAGTGAGAGTTAATCTAGTGAGTGAGTTAATCTAGTGAGTGAGAGTTAATCTAGTGAGTGAGAGTTAATCTAGTGAGTGAGAGTTAATCTAGTGAGTGAGTTAATCTAGTGAGTGAGAGTTAATCTAGTGAGTGAGTTAATCCAGTGAGTGAGAGTTAATCTAGTGAGTGAGTTAATCTAGTGAGTGAGAGTTAATCTAGTGAGTGAGAGTTAATCTAGTGAGTGAGTTAATCTAGTGAGTGAGTTAATCTAGTGAGTGAGAGTTAATCTATTGAGTGAGAGTTAATCTAGTGAGTGAGTTAATCTAGTGAGTGAGAGTTAATCTAGTGAGTGAGAGTTAATCTAGTGAGTGAGTTAATCTAGTGAGTGAGAGTTAATCTAGTGAGTGAGAGTTAATCTAGTGAGTGAGATTAATCTAGTGAGTGAGAGTTAATCTAGTGAGTGAGAGTTAATCTAGTGAGAGTTAATCTAGTGAGTGAGTTAATCTAGTGAGTGAAGTTAATCTAGTGAGTGAGTTAATCTAGTGAGTGAGAGTTAATCTAGTGAGTGAGAGTTAATCTAGTGAGTGAGTTAATCTAGTGAGTGAGAGTTAATCTAGTGAGTGAGTTAATCCAGTGAGTGAGAGTTAATCCAGTGAGTGAGTTAATCTAGTGAGTGAGAGTTAATCTAGTGAGTGAGAGTTAATCTAGTGAGTGAGTTAATCTAGTGAGTGAGAGTTAATCTAGTGCGTGAGAGTTAATCTAGTGAGAGTTAATCTAGTGAGTGAGTTAATCTAGTGAGTGAGAGTTAATCTAGTGAGTGAGTTAATCTAGTGAGTGAGAGTTAATCTAGTGAGTGAGAGTTAATCTAGTGAGTGAGAGTTAATCTAGTGAGTGAGAGTTAATCTAGTGAGTGAGTTAATCTAGTGAGTGAGAGTTAATCTAGTGAGTGAGTTAATCTAGTGAGTGAGAGTTAATCTAGTGAGTGAGAGTTATCTAGTGAGTGAGTTAATCTAGTGAGTGAGAGTTAATCTAGTGAGTGAGTTAATCTAGTGAGTGAGAGTTAATCTAGTGAGTGAGTTAATCTAGTGAGTGAGAGTTAATCTAGTGAGTGAGTTAATCTAGTGAGTGAGAGTTAATCTAGTGAGTGAGAGTTAATCTAGTGAGTGAGAGTTAATCTAGTGAGTGAGAGTTAATCTAGTGAGTGAGAGTTAATCTAGTGAGTGAGAGTTAATCTAGTGAGTGAGAGTTAATCTAGTGAGTGAGAGTTAATCTAGTGAGTGAGAGTTAATCTAGTGAGTGAGTTAATCTAGTGAGTGAGAGTTAATCTAGTGAGTGAGTTAATCTAGTGAGTGAGAGTTAATCTAGTGAGTGAGAGTTAATCTAGTGAGTGAGAGTTAATCTAGTGAGTGAAGTTAATCTAGTGAGTGAGAGTTAATCTAGTGAGTGAGAGTTAATCTAGTGAGTGAGTTAATCTAGTGAGTGAGAGTTAATCTAGTGAGTGAGAGTTAATCTAGTGAGTGAGAGTTAATCTAGTGAGTGAGAGTTAATCTAGTGAGTGAGAGTTAATCTAGTGAGTGAGAGTTAATCTAGTGAGTGAGAGTTAATCTAGTGAGTGAGAGTTAATCTAGTGAGTGAGAGTTAATCTAGTGAGTGAGTTAATCTAGTGAGTGAGAGTTAATCTAGTGAGTGAGAGTTAATCTAGTGAGTGAGTTAATCTAGTGAGTGAGAGTTAATCTAGTGAGTGAGAGTTAATCTAGTGAGTGAGTTAATCTAGTGAGTGAGAGTTAATCTAGTGAGTGAGAGTTAATCTAGTGAGTGAGTTAATCTAGTGAGTGAGAGTTAATCTAGTGAGTGAGAGTTAATCTAGTGAGTGAGTTAATCTAGTGAGTGAGTTAATCTAGTGAGTGAGAGTTAATCTAGTGAGTGAGAGTTAATCTAGTGAGTGAGAGTTAATCTAGTGAGTGAGAGTTAATCTAGTGAGTGAGAGTTAATCTAGTGAGTGAGAGTTAATCTAGTGAGTGAGAGTTAATCTAGTGAGTGAGAGTTAATCTAGTGAGTGAGAGTTAATCTAGTGAGTGAGAGTTAATCTAGTGAGTGAGAGTTAATCTAGAGAGTTAATCTAGTGAGTGAGTTAATCTAGTGAGTGAGTTAATCTAGTGAGTGAGAGTTAATCTAGTGAGTGAGTTAATCTAGTGCGTGAGAGTTAATCTAGTGAGTGAGAGTTAATCTAGTGAGTGAGTTAATCTAGTGAGTGAGAGTTAATCTAGTGAGTGAGTTAATCTAGTGAGTGAGAGTTAATCTAGTGAGTGAGTTAATCTAGTGAGTGAGTTAATCTAGTGAGTGAGAGTTAATCTAGTGAGTGAGTTAATCTAGTGAGTGAGAGTTAATCTAGTGAGTGAGAGTTAATCTAGTGAGGAGTTAATCTAGTGAGTGAGAGTTAATCTAGTGAGTGAGTTAATCTAGTGAGTGAGTTAATCTAGTGAGTGAGAGTTAATCTAGTGAGTGAGTTAATCTAGTGAGTGAGAGTTAATCTAGTGAGTGAGAGTTAATCTAGTGAGTGAGTTAATCTAGTGAGTGAGAGTTAATCTAGTGAGTGAGTTAATCTAGTGAGGAGTTAATCTAGTGAGTGAGAGTTAATCTAGTGAGTGAGAGTTAATCTAGTGAGTGAGTTAATCTAGTGAGAGTTAATCTAGTGAGTGAGAGTTAATCTAGTGAGTGAGAGTTAATCTAGTGAGTGAGAGTTAATCTAGTGCGTGAGAGTTAATCTAGTGAGTGAGTTAATCTAGTGAGTGAGAGTTAATCTAGTGAGTGAGAGTTAATCTAGTGAGTGAGTTAATCTATTGAGTGAGAGTTAATCTAGTGAGTGAGAGTTAATCTAGTGAGTGAGAGTTAATCTAGTGCGTGAGAGTTAATCTAGTGAGTGAGTTAATCTAGTGAGTGAGTTAATCTAGTGAGTGAGAGTTAATCTAGTGAGTGAGTTAATCTATTGAGTGAGAGTTATCTAGTGAGTGAGAGTTAATCTAGTGAGAGTTAATCTAGTGAGTGAGAGTTAATCTAGTGAGTGAGTTAATCTATTGAGTGAGAGTTAATCTAGTGAGTGAGAGTTAATCTAGTGAGTGAGAGTTAATCTAGTGAGTGAAGTTAATCTAGTGAGTGAGAGTTAATCTAGTGAGTGAGTTAATCTAGTGAGTGAGTTAATCTAGTGAGTGAGAGTTAATCTAGTGAGTGAGTTAATCTATGAGTGAGTTAATCTAGTGAGTGAGATTTAATCTAGTGAGTGAGAGTTAATCTAGTGAGTGAGAGTTAATCTAGTGAGTGAGTTAATCTAGTGAGTGAGAGTTTAATCTAGTGAGTGAGAGTTAATCTAGTGAGTGAGTTAATCTAGTGAGTGAGAGTTAATCTAGTGAGTGAGTTAATCTAGTGAGTGAGTTAATCTAGTGAGTGAGAGTTAATCTAGTGAGTGAGTTAATCTAGTGAGTGAGAGTTAATCTAGTGAGTGAGAGTTAATCTAGTGAGTGAGTTAATCTAGTGAGTGAGAGTTAATCTAGTGAGTGAGAGTTAATCTAGTGAGTGAGTTAATCTAGTGAGTGAGAGTTAATCTAGTGAGTGAGAGTTAATCTAGTGAGTGAGAGTTAATCTAGTGAGTGAGAGTTAATCTAGTGAGTGAGTTAATCTAGTGAGTGAGAGTTAATCTAGTGAGTGAGAGTTAATCTAGTGAGTGAGAGTTAATCTAGTGAGTGAGAGTTAATCTAGTGAGTGAGTTAATCTAGTGAGTGAGAGTTAATCTAGTGAGTGAGAGTTAATCTAGTGAGTGAGAGTTAATCTAGTGAGTGAGAGTTAATCTAGTGAGTGAGAGTTAATCTAGTGAGTGAGTTAATCTAGTGAGTGAGAGTTAATCTAGTGAGTGAGTTAATCTAGTGAGTGAGTTAATCTAGTGAGTGAGAGTTAATCTAGTGAGTGAGTTAATCTATTGAGTGAGTTAATCTAGTGAGTGAGAGTTAATCTAGTGAGTGAGTTAATCTAGTGAGTGAGAGTTAATCTAGTGAGTGAGTTAATCTAGTGAGTGAGAGTTAATCTAGTGAGTGAGTTAATCTAGTGAGTGAGTTAATCTAGTGAGTGAGAGTTAATCTAGTGAGTGAGTTAATCTAGTGAGTGAGAGTTAATCTAGTGAGAGTTAATCTAGTGAGTGAGTTAATCTAGTGAGTGAGAGTTAATCTAGTGAGTGAGTTAATCTAGTGAGTGAGAGTTAATCTAGTGAGTGAGTTAATCTAGTGAGTGAGTTAATCTAGTGAGTGAGAGTTAATCTAGTGAGTGAGAGTTAATCTAGTGAGTGAGAGTTAATCTAGTGAGTGAGAGTTAATCTAGTGAGTGAGAGTTAATCTAGTGAGTGAGAGTTAATCTAGTGAGTGAGAGTTAATCTAGTGAGTGAGAGTTAATCTAGTGAGTGAGAGTTAATCTAGTGAGTGAGTTAATCTAGTGAGTGAGAGTTAATCTAGTGAGTGGAGTTTAATCTAGTGAGTGAGAGTTAATCTAGTGAGTGAGAGTTAATCTAGTGAGTGAGAGTTAATCTAGTGAGTGAGTTAATCTAGTGAGTGAGAGTTAATCTAGTGAGTGAGTTAATCTAGTGAGTGAGATGTCTAATCTAGTGAGTGAGAGTTAATCTAGTGAGTGAGTTAATCTTAGTGGATTAGTGAGCAGTTAATCTAGTGAGGAGTTAATCTAGTGAGTGAGCGTTAATCTAGGAGTGAGTTAATCCAGTGAGGAGAGTTAATCTAGTGCGGAGTTAATCTAGTGAGTGAGGTTAATCTAGTGAGTGAGAGTTAATCTAGTGAGAGTTAATCTAGTGAGTGAGTTAATCTAGTGAGTGAGAGTTAATCTAGTGAGTGAGAGTTTAATCTAGTAGAGTTACGTGATAGTATATCTAGTGAGTGAGTAGTTAATCTAGTGAGTGAGTTAATCTAGGAGTGAGATTAATCTAGTGAGTGAGAGTTAATCTAGTGAGTGAGTTAATCTAGTGAGGAGTTAATCTAGTGAGTGAGAGTTAATCTAGTGAGTGATGAGTTAAATCTAGTGAGTGAGAGTTAATCTAGTGAGGAGAGTTAATCTAGTGAGTGAGAGTTAATCTAGTGAGTGAGTTAATCTAGTGAGTGAGAGTTAATCTAGTGAGTGAGAGTTAATCTAGTGAGTGAGTTAATCTAGTGAGTGAGAGTTAATCTAGTGAGTGAGAGTTAATCTAGTGAGTGAGAGTTAATCTAGTGAGTGAGAGTTAATCTAGTGAGTGAGAGTTAATCTAGTGAGTGAGAGTTAATCTAGTGAGTGAGAGTTAATCTAGTGAGTGAGTTAATCTAGTGAGTGAGTTAATCTAGTGAGTGAGTTAATCTAGTGAGTGAGAGTTAATCTAGTGAGTGAGTTAATCTAGTGAGTGAGAGTTAATCTAGTGAGTGAGTAGTTAATCTAGTGAGTGAGTTAATCTAGTGAGTGAGAGTTAATCTAGTGAGTGAGTTAATCTAGTGAGTGAGAGTTAATCTAGTGAGTGAGTTAATCTAGTGAGTGAGTTAATCTAGTGAGTGAGAGTTAATCTAGTGAGTGAGAGTTAATCCTAGTGAGTGAGAGTTAATCTAGTGAGGAGTTAATCTAGTGAGTGAGTTAATCTAGTGAGTGAGAGTTAATCTAGTGAGTGAGTTAATCTAGTGAGTGAGAGTTAATCTAGTGAGTGAGAGTTAATCTAGTGAGTGAGTTAATCTAGTGAGTGAGTTAATCTAGTGAGTGAGAGTTAATCTAGTGAGTGAGTTAATCTAGTGAGTGAGAGTTAATCTAGTGAGTGAGAGTTAATCTAGTGAGTGAGAGTTAATCTAGTGAGTGAGAGTTAATCTAGTGAGTGAGTTAATCTAGTGAGTGAGAGTTAATCTAGTGAGTGAGAGTTAATCTAGTGAGTGAGAGTTAATCTAGTGAGTGAGAGTTAATCTAGTGAGTGAGTTAATCTAGTGAGTGAGAGTTAATCTAGTGAGTGAGAGTTAATCTAGTGAGTGAGAGTTAATCTAGTGAGTGAGAGTTAATCTAGTGAGTGAGAGTTAATCTAGTGAGTGAGTTAATCTAGTGAGTGAGAGTTAATCTAGTGAGTGAGAGTTAATCTAGTGAGTGAGAGTTAATCTAGTGAGTGAGAGTTAATCTAGTGAGTGAGAGTTAATCTAGTGAGTGAGTTAATCTAGTGAGTGAGAGTTAATCTAGTGAGTGAGTTAATCTAGTGAGTGAGAGTTAATCTAGTGAGTGAGAGTTAATCTAGTGAGTGAGTTAATCTAGTGAGTGAGTTAATCTAGTGAGTGAGAGTTAATCTAGTGAGTGAGTTAATCTAGTGAGTGAGAGTTAATCTAGTGAGTGAGTTAATCTAGTGAGTGAGAGTTAATCTAGTGAGTGAGTTAATCTAGTGAGTGAGTTAATCTAGTGAGTGAGTTAATCTAGTGAGTGAGAGTTAATCTAGTGAGTGAGAGTTAATCTAGTGAGTGAGAGTTAATCTAGTGAGTGAGAGTTAATCTAGTGAGTGAGTTAATCTAGTGAGTGAGAGTTAATCTAGTGAGTGAGAGTTAATCTAGTGAGTGAGTTAATCTAGTGAGTGAGAGTTAATCTAGTGAGTGAGAGTTAATCTAGTGAGTGAGTTAATCTAGTGAGTGAGAGTTAATCTAGTGAGTGAGAGTTAATCTAGTGAGTGAGAGTTAATCTAGTGAGTGAGAGTTAATCTAGTGAGTGAGTTAATCTAGTGAGTGAGTTAATCTAGTGAGTGAGAGTTAATCTAGTGAGTGAGAGTTAATCTAGTGAGTATGAGAGTTAATCTAGTGAGTGAGAGTTAATCTAGTGAGTGAGAGTTAATCTAGTGAGTGAGAGTTAATCTAGTGAGTGAGAGTTAATCTAGTGAGTGAGTTAATCTAGTGAGTGAGAGTTAATCTAGTGAGTGAGTTAATCTAGTGAGTGAGTTAATCTAGTGAGTGAGAGTTAATCTAGTGAGTGAGTTAATCTATTGAGTGAGTTAATCTAGTGAGTGAGAGTTAATCTAGTGAGTGAGTTAATCTAGTGAGTGAGAGTTAATCTAGTGAGTGAGTTAATCTAGTGAGTGAGAGTTAATCTAGTGAGTGAGTTAATCTAGTGAGTGAGTTAATCTAGTGAGTGAGAGTTAATCTAGTGAGTGAGTTAATCTAGTGAGTGAGAGTTAATCTAGTGAGAGTTAATCTAGTGAGTGAGTTAATCTAGTGAGTGAGAGTTAATCTAGTGAGTGAGTTAATCTAGTGAGTGAGAGTTAATCTAGTGAGTGAGAGTTAATCTAGTGAGTGAGTTAATCTAGTGAGTGAGAGTTAATCTAGTGAGTGAGAGTTAATCTAGTGAGTGAGTTAATCTAGTGAGTGAGAGTTAATCTAGTGAGTGAGAGTTAATCTAGTGAGTGAGAGTTAATCTAGTGAGTGAGAGTTAATCTAGTGAGAGTTAATCTAGTGAGTGAGTTAATCTAGTGAGTGAGAGTTAATCTAGTGAGTGAGTTAATCTAGTGAGTGAGAGTTAATCTAGTGAGTGAGAGTTAATCTAGTGAGTGAGTTAATCTAGTGAGTGAGAGTTAATCTAGTGAGTGAGAGTTAATCTAGTGAGTGAGTTAATCTAGTGAGTGAGAGTTAATCTAGTGAGTGAGAGTTAATCTAGTGAGTGAGAGTTAATCTAGTGAGAGTTAATCTAGTGAGTGAGTTAATCTAGTGAGTGAGAGTTAATCTAGTGAGAGTTAATCTAGTGAGTGAGTTAATCTAGTGAGTGAGAGTTAATCTAGTGAGTGAGAGTTAATCCAGTGAGTGAGAGTTAATCTAGTGAGAGTTAATCTAGTGAGTGAGTTAATCTAGTGAGTGAGAGTTAATCTAGTGAGAGTTAATCTAGTGAGTGAGTTAATCTAGTGAGTGAGAGTTAATCTAGTGAGTGAGAGTTAATCCAGTGAGTGAGAGTTAATCTAGTGAGAGTTAATCTAGTGAGTGAGTTAATCTAGTGAGTGAGAGTTAATCTAGTGAGTGAGTTAATCTAGTGAGTGAGAGTTAATCTAGTGAGTGAGAGTTAATCTAGTGAGTGAGTTAATCTAGTGAGTGAGAGTTAATCTAGTGAGTGAGTTAATCTAGTGAGTGAGAGTTAATCCAGTGAGTGAGTTAATCTAGTGAGTGAGAGTTAATCTAGTGAGTGAGTTAATCTAGTGAGTGAGAGTTAATCTAGTGCGTGAGAGTTAATCTAGTGAGTGAGTTAATCTAGTGAGTGAGAGTTAATCTAGTGAGTGAGAGTTAATCTAGTGAGTGAGTTAATCTAGTGAGTGAGAGTTAATCTAGTGAGTGAGAGTTAATCTAGTGAGTGAGAGTTAATCTAGTGAGTGAGAGTTAATCTAGTGAGTGAGTTAATCTAGTGAGTGAGTTAATCTAGTGAGTGAGAGTTAATCTAGTGAGTGAGAGTTAATCTAGTGAGTGAGAGTTAATCTAGTGAGTGAGTTAATCTAGTGAGTGAGAGTTAATCTAGTGAGTGAGAGTTAATCTAGTGAGTGAGAGTTAATCTAGTGAGTGAGTTAATCTAGTGAGTGAGAGTTAATCTAGTGAGTGAGTTAATCTAGTGAGTGAGTTAATCTAGTGAGTGAGAGTTAATCTAGTGAGTGAGTTAATCTATTGAGTGAGTTAATCTAGTGAGTGAGAGTTAATCTAGTGAGTGAGTTAATCTAGTGAGTGAGAGTTAATCTAGTGAGTGAGTTAATCTAGTGAGTGAGAGTTAATCTAGTGAGTGAGTTAATCTAGTGAGTGAGTTAATCTAGTGAGTGAGAGTTAATCTAGTGAGTGAGTTAATCTAGTGAGTGAGAGTTAATCTAGTGAGAGTTAATCTAGTGAGTGAGTTAATCTAGTGAGTGAGAGTTAATCTAGTGAGTGAGTTAATCTAGTGAGTGAGAGTTAATCTAGTGAGTGAGAGTTAATCTAGTGAGTGAGTTAATCTAGTGAGTGAGAGTTAATCTAGTGAGTGAGAGTTAATCTAGTGAGTGAGTTAATCTAGTGAGTGAGAGTTAATCTAGTGAGTGAGAGTTAATCTAGTGAGTGAGAGTTAATCTAGTGAGTGAGAGTTAATCTAGTGAGAGTTAATCTAGTGAGTGAGTTAATCTAGTGAGTGAGAGTTAATCTAGTGAGTGAGTTAATCTAGTGAGTGAGAGTTAATCTAGTGAGTGAGAGTTAATCTAGTGAGTGAGTTAATCTAGTGAGTGAGAGTTAATCTAGTGAGTGAGAGTTAATCTAGTGAGTGAGTTAATCTAGTGAGTGAGAGTTAATCTAGTGAGTGAGAGTTAATCTAGTGAGTGAGAGTTAATCTAGTGAGAGTTAATCTAGTGAGTGAGTTAATCTAGTGAGTGAGAGTTAATCTAGTGAGAGTTAATCTAGTGAGTGAGTTAATCTAGTGAGTGAGAGTTAATCTAGTGAGTGAGAGTTAATCCAGTGAGTGAGAGTTAATCTAGTGAGAGTTAATCTAGTGAGTGAGTTAATCTAGTGAGTGAGAGTTAATCTAGTGAGAGTTAATCTAGTGAGTGAGTTAATCTAGTGAGTGAGAGTTAATCTAGTGAGTGAGAGTTAATCCAGTGAGTGAGAGTTAATCTAGTGAGAGTTAATCTAGTGAGTGAGTTAATCTAGTGAGTGAGAGTTAATCTAGTGAGTGAGTTAATCTAGTGAGTGAGAGTTAATCTAGTGAGTGAGAGTTAATCTAGTGAGTGAGTTAATCTAGTGAGTGAGAGTTAATCTAGTGAGTGAGTTAATCTAGTGAGTGAGAGTTAATCCAGTGAGTGAGTTAATCTAGTGAGTGAGAGTTAATCTAGTGAGTGAGTTAATCTAGTGAGTGAGAGTTAATCTAGTGCGTGAGAGTTAATCTAGTGAGAGTTAATCTAGTGAGTGAGTTAATCTAGTGAGTGAGAGTTAATCTAGTGAGTGAGTTAATCTAGTGAGTGAGAGTTAATCTAGTGAGTGAGAGTTAATCTATTGAGTGAGAGTTAATCTAGTGAGTGAGAGTTAATCTAGTGAGTGAGAGTTAATCTAGTGTGTGAGAGTTAATCTAGTGAGTGAGAGTTAATCTAGTGAGTGAGTTAATCTAGTGAGTGAGAGTTAATCTAGTGAGAGTTAATCTAGTGAGTGAGAGTTAATCTAGTGAGTGAGTTAATCTAGTGAGTGAGAGTTAATCTAGTGAGTGAGTTAATCTAGTGAGTGAGTTAATCTAGTGAGTGAGAGTTAATCTAGTGTGTGAGAGTTAATCTAGTGAGTGAGTTAATCTAGTGAGTGAGTTAATCTAGTGAGTGAGTTAATCTAGTGAGTGAGAGTTAATCTATTGAGTGAGAGTTAATCCAGTGAGTGAGAGTTAATCTAGTGAGAGTTAATCTAGTGAGTGAGTTAATCTAGTGAGTGAGAGTTAATCTAGTGAGAGTTAATCTAGTGAGTGAGTTAATCTAGTGAGTGAGAGTTAATCTAGTGAGTGAGAGTTAATCCAGTGAGTGAGAGTTAATCTAGTGAGAGTTAATCTAGTGAGTGAGTTAATCTAGTGAGTGAGAGTTAATCTAGTGAGTGAGTTAATCTAGTGAGTGAGAGTTAATCTAGTGAGTGAGAGTTAATCTAGTGAGTGAGTTAATCTAGTGAGTGAGAGTTAATCTAGTGAGTGAGTTAATCTAGTGAGTGAGAGTTAATCCAGTGAGTGAGTTAATCTAGTGAGTGAGAGTTAATCTAGTGAGTGAGTTAATCTAGTGAGTGAGAGTTAATCTAGTGCGTGAGAGTTAATCTAGTGAGTGAGTTAATCTAGTGAGTGAGAGTTAATCTAGTGAGTGAGAGTTAATCTAGTGAGTGAGTTAATCTAGTGAGTGAGAGTTAATCTAGTGAGTGAGTTAATCTAGTGAGTGAGTTAATCTAGTGAGTGAGAGTTAATCTAGTGAGTGAGAGTTAATCTAGTGAGTGAGAGTTAATCTAGTGAGTGAGTTAATCTAGTGAGTGAGAGTTAATCTAGTGAGTGAGAGTTAATCTAGTGAGTGAGAGTTAATCTAGTGCGTGAGAGTTAATCTAGTGAGAGTTAATCTAGTGAGTGAGAGTTAATCTAGTGAGTGAGAGTTAATCTAGCGAGTCAGTGAGTGAACTAAACTAGCAAGCAAAGTTAACCTAGTGAAAGCTACATAGCTAACAGAAACAAACCTAGCAAGTAAAGGCTAAGCTTGGAGTGAAAGCAAACCTACCACCTGTGCCATTGTGTTAGTTACTTGAGAGCTGGAGTTTCATATACAAGGCTGTCAATCAAACATGCTCAATATTAGGCCACGCCCATTAGGACAGTCTCAGCTCAGTGTAATCAGTGATCAGCTGCTGTTTATTATTTCTGTTTAACATTCTTATATATATATATAAATATATTTTACATTTTACAATGTTGAACTGAACTCTCTCTCTCTCTCTCTCTCTCTCTCTCTCTCTCACACACACACACACACACACACACACACAGTGGTGTGTGATAACTGAGATATTAAAGCAGTTGAGAGTTTGAACGTTTCAGTATCACAGGGATTCATGGCGAGTGTTTCAATCCAGCGGCGTGAGTAAAAGCATCGTGTCCACCGAGTGCACTTCACACACGCGTGGGGGCAAACGAGAAGCGCTCGATCTCAGCGCCGCCGCTAAAAATATACACAGTGAAAGAGTTGGGGGTCAGAAGAGCCACGCGAAACGCCACACACTCGCTATCTCGCCTTTTAGGAGAGAGATGTTACACGCAAAGTCTTTTGTACCGAGTCTCTCTAAAAGCTGCTGAGTGTTAGGGTTCGACCACTGTGTGTGTGTGTGTGTGTGTGTGTGTGTGTGTGTGTGTGTGTGTGTGGGAT
>NC_071284.1:35676891-35681891 GCF_001660625.3 Ictalurus punctatus
CACACACACACACACACACACACATTGAGAATGATCTGGTGTCAGGAGCAGAACTCTCTGGAGGCTTAAATGGGGAGGTGTGTGTGTGTGTGTGTGTGTGTGTGTGTGTGTGTGTGTGTGTGTGTGATGAACTCTCAGGGTATGCGTGCCTTCATCCTTCCTCTCCGTCATTAAAGCAGCGGCGAGTGTGTGTGGACTGTCTCTCTGTCACAGAGCTGGACTGTGCTTCTTCTGACCCCCAAATCTTATAAACAACACACTCCTATTAACAGTCAGTCTTTCAACACACACACACACACACACACGCACACACACACACACGCACACACATGTACGTACACCTCCTTTTAGGATGCAGGGTGTGAGGTTGAAGGTGAGTGTGCAGGGTGCAGCGAGCCTGGCAGAGTGTGTTATCTGTAGATCTGTGTGTGTGTGTGTGTGTGTGTGTGTGTGTGTGTGTGTGTGTGTGTGTGTGTGAGGGAGAGGTATGCACAGCCCCAGGCTCAGGTTTGTGTCGAGGCTTGCTGTGGTCGTGAAGAACAGATCAGTTTGGAGAGAAACACAAACATGCTACTGTTCCCTCTTCATCACCAGCACACGTCCCGTTTCTCTTTCAATCGTTTCTGTCTCGTTCCTGAACGAGGGAGCGACTGAATCCAGCGTTAAACAACAGACAGGAAGAGGAACAGAATGAAAAGAAGAAGAAAAGACGACAGAGAAGTCAAAATAGAAGGAATGAAGGAATAAAAGAGAGACATGAAAAGGAAACGAACAGCAGAAAGCAGGAGAGAGCGAGAGAAGGAGAGAGTGAAGGAAGAAGAAGAAGAAATAAAGAGAGAAACAACTGGAGGAAGGAAACATATGAAGCATGAAGATGAAGGAAAGCAGACTCGAATGAAAAAAGGAGAGAAAAAGTAAGGAAGAAAGATGAAATGCAGAAAGAACGAAAGAAAGAGTAAAAAGGAAAGCATGAAAAGAAAAAGAACAAGAGAGGTAGAAAGAAAAATCAAATCAAAGCTCAGAAGAAGAGAGAAACAAAGAGGAAGAAGAAGATCCAGAGAAAATATTCAAGTGAAAGCGGGAATAAGGATGAAACAGTGAAGGGCAAAGAAGAAATGGAAAGAAACAGTGAAAGAACTGAAAGCCTGGAAGAAGAGAGGGAAAGAAACTGATATAAAGATAGTACACGGAGAAGAGAAACAGGCAGAACAGTGGAACCTGAAAGAACACAATAAAAGAAAAACTCTGAAAGAAGAGGTGTGTTCTGCTGAATTGTAATGTGTATCGTGTGTATTAAACACAGTGTGCTCTCTCTCTCTCTCTCTCTCACACACACACACACACACTGTGATACACACAAACATCTGTCCTGAGCACTGATGTCACATCTGGATCGTGTCATTACCCTCGGTACTCGTGCTGTGACACTCCCATTTAGAGTATTTTATTTGGATGTTATTAGATTTTTATCGTCCGCCGTGTCCCACACGTGACGCGGGGGTTAGATCACAGAAGCGTGTGCAGACAGACGCAGACGTGAGACGGACGTGAGACGGACGTGAGACGGACGTGAGACGGACGTGAGACGGACGTGAGACGGATTCACACACTTCCTGCCACCCTGCAGATGCCACAGCGCCTCCCGTGGGACGTGATTCACCTGAAGGAGGGCCAAGCGCTGCCAGATGTGTCGGAAACACACACACACACACACACACACACACACACACACACACACACACACACACACAGGGGCTAACACTGTGTCGATTGTGCGCAGCATATGCTTTCAGTCAGGGGTGAGAAATGCAGCGTCTCATGCCAGACGTCTCTCAGCCTGCAGCAGCAGCAGATGTGTGTCACACACAGAGCAAGTCAAGTCTGGTTAAACCATAAAACAGCTCAGGGACGTTACACACACTGACACACACACACACACACACACACACACACACACACACACACACACACACTGACACACACACTGACACACACACTGACACACACGATCACTCCGGCTAACAAAACACACGCCGTGTCACATTTACCCCCCTAAAGGTTTCAGCTCACTCTCCCCTGCACATGGGAAACACATGTGGTTAAACACACACACACACACACACACACACACACACACACACTTAAAATCAAACCACAAATCAAACAACCCAATCACTAACCCCACATAAACCAAAATAAAACAAATCACTTCCATGTCACGTGATTACGTGGATTTACACGTGAAAAACGTCTCTACACGAAATCACCTGAGAATAAAAAAACACCTTCAGGGGAACACACACTCATGAGAACACACACTCATGAGAACACACACTCATGAGAACACACACTCAGGAGAACACACACTCAGGAGAACACACACTCAGGGGAACACACACTCAGGAGAACACACACTCAGGGGAACACACACTCAGGGGAACACACACTCAGGGGAACACACACTCAGGGGAACACACACTCAGGAGAACACACACTCAGGGGAACACACACTCAGGGGAACACACACTCAGGGGAACACACACTCAGGGGAACACACACTCAGGGGAAAGGAACACACACTCAGGGGAAAGGAACACACACTCAGGGGAAAGGAACACACACTCAGGGGAACACACACTCAGGGGAAAGGAACACACACTCAGGGGAACACACACTCAGGGGAACACACACTCAGGGGAACACACACTCAGGGGAACACACACTCAGGGGAACACACACTCAGGGGAACACACACTCAGGGGAACACACACTCAGGGGAAAGGAACACACACTCAGGGGAAAGGAACACACACTCAGGGGAAAGGAACACACACTCAGGGGAACACACACTCAGGGGAAAGGAACACACACTCAGGGGAACACACACTCAGGGGAACACACACTCAGGGGAACACACACTCAGGGGAACACACACTCAGGGGAACACACACTCAGGGGAAAGGAATAATCACAGCAGGGTGCTGATTGTCCTCGAACTCCCCAGAGTGTTTTATTCCTCTTACACCACAACAACTCACTAAAGATCTCAATTCCACCGATTTATTAAAGACGTCCCGCTTTTATCCATTTACACTTACATTTAATATGAGTTCCTGATCTCACTTACACTACAGCAGCTACAAACACTCCTTCCCTCACCACCCCTCTCTCCATTCCCTCTCCATTCCCTCTCGATTCTCTCTCTATTCCCTCTCTATTCCCTCTCTATTCCCTCTCTCTATTCCCTCTCTCTATTCCCTCTCTCTCTATTCCCTCTCTATTCCCTCTCTATTCCCTCTCTATTCCCTCTCTCTATTCCCTCTCTCTATTCCCTCTCTCTCTATTCCCTCTCTATTCCCTCTCTATTCCCTCTCGATTCCCTCTCGATTCCCTCTCGATTCTCTCTCTATTCCCTCTCTATTCTCTCTTTCTATTCCCTCTCTATTCCCTCTCTATTCCCTCTCTCTATTCCCTCTCTCTATTCTCTCTCTATTCTCTCTCTATTCCCTCTCTATTCCCTCTCTATTCCCCCTCTCTCTATTCCCTCTCTCTATTCCCTCTCTGTTCCCTCTCTATTCCCTCTCTATTCCCTCTCTCTATTCCCTCTCTATTCCCTCTCTATTCCCTCTCTCTCTATTCCCTCTCTCTATTCCCTCTCTCTATTCCCTCTCTGTTCCCTCTCTATTCCCTCTCTATTCCCTCTCTATATTCCCTCTCTATTCCCTCTCTATTCTCTCTCTATATTCCCTCTCTCTATTCCCTCTCTCTATTCCCTCTCTCTATTCCCTCTCTATTGCCTCTCTATTCCCTCTCTATTCCCTCTCTCTATTCCCTCTCTATTCCCTCTCTATTCCCTCTCTATTCCCTCTCTCTATTCCCTCTCTATTCCCTCTCTATTCCCTCTCTCTAGTCCCTCTCTATTCCCTCTCTCTCTATTCCCTCTCTCTATTCCCTCTCTATTGCCTCTCTATTCCCTCTCTATTCCCTCTCTCTATTCCCTCTCTCTATTCCCTCTCTATTCCCTCTCTCTATTCCCTCTCTCTATTCCCTCTCTATTCCCTCTCTCTATTCCCTCTCTCTATTCCCCCTCTCTATTCCCTCTCTCTATTCCCCCTCTCTATTCCCTCTCTATTCCCTCTCTATTCCCTCTCTCTATTCCCTCTCTATTCCCTCTCTATTCCCTCTCTCTATTCCCTCTCTATTCTCTCTCTATATTCCCTCTCTCTATTCCCTCTCTATTCTCTCTCTATATTCCCTCTCTCTATTCCCTCTCTCTATTCCCTCTCTCTATTCCCTCTCTATTCCCTCTCTCTATTCTCTCTCTCTATTCCCTCTCTCTATTCCCTCTCTCTATTCCCTCTCTATTCCCTCTCTCTATTCTCTCTCTCTATTCCCTCTCTATTGCCTCTCTATTCCCTCTCTATTCCCTCTCTCTATTCCCTCTCTATTCCCTCTCTCTATTCCCTCTCTCTATTCCCTCTCTATTCCCTCTCTCTATTCCCTCTCTATTCACTCTCTATTCCCTCTCTCTCTATTCCCTCTCTCTATTCCCTCTCTCTATTCCCTCTCTATTCCCTCTCTCTATTCCCTCTCTATTCTCTCTCTCTATTCCCTCTCTCTATTCCCTCTCTATTCCCTCTCTATTCCCTCTCTATTCCCTCTCTCTCTATTCCCTCTCTCTATTCCCTCTCTATTCCCTCTCTCTATTCCCTCTCTATTCCCTCTCTCTCTATTCTCTCTCTATTCCCTCTCTCTCTATTCTCTCTCTCTATTCCCTCTCTTTATTCCCTCTCTATTCCCTCTCTCTATTCCCTCTCTATTCCCTCTCTCTATTCCCTCTCTCTATTCCCCCTCTCTATTCCCTCTCTATTCCCTCTCTATTCCCTCTCTCTATTCCCTCTCTATTCCCTCTCTATTCCCTCTCTATTGCCTCTCTATTCCCTCTCTATTCCCTCTCTCTATTCCCTCTCTCTATTCCCTCTCTATTCCCTCTCTCTATT
>NC_071284.1:35709760-35729760 GCF_001660625.3 Ictalurus punctatus
ATATCCCAGCTTGTTAGGATGTTGAGGTCCCTGGAGTAGAGAAGGTTAAGGGTTTTGCTCACTTCTAATCAGTAACCCAGAGCCTTAACCACTTATTCACCACTGCCCTATCAACTGAAAGGCCAAGGCCATCTGGGTAATGATCAAGCCATGGATGTGTTAGGCATGTTCAAGATCAGAATCAAGATCAGCATCATGGAATACTGTGGTAGGAATCAGGGCTTGTGATGGCCAACACCAGAATAATGGAATATACTGTACATCAATATCAAGATTAAGCTAATGGTTTTTCAAAATCTGTCACACGACAGTTGGTGTCAGAAGTAGAATCATGGGAGGATAGAGATCAGGACCAACACTGGTAGTGGAGTCAGTGTCATGGCAGGTTCATGATCAGGATTGGTTGGGATTTGGGTCAGGACGATGGACTGGTTGCGGATCAGTGTCATGGACATTTCAGGATAGTGGGAGAGGATCAGGATTATGGGATGTTATGGATTAAAATCATAGAATGTTTAAGCCCAGGCAGGAGTTATGGGACAGTCATGGTCAGTATTAGGAATAGAATCAAGATTAGAATAATTAGAATAAGATTAGAGTCAAAATCAGGATCAGCCTTGCTGGAATTTGTTCAAAAGGAATTGTTGTTCAAAGAATTTGAAAATATTAGCATTGAGATCAGAATGAAATAAAGCCATTATGGGTCAAAATCTGATTTATGGGTTAGGTTCATCAAGTCAAGTTCAGGGTTAAAGGTTTATAGTGCTTTAACCAAACACTACAGAAATAAAATTGAATAGAAGGTGTGAAAGTGTCAAGATCAATGTTATTGCATGGTCAACAGCAGAATTATGGAGGGTCGGGATCATGTTCAAGGTCACAGGATGGTATGGTTAGGGGGTTTCAGAGCTTCGAGGGCTAGCATAATGGGAGGACCAAAATCAGAATCATGAGACATTCAGGGACAAGATCAAAGACATAGAAGTGTCAAGATCAGGGTCAGAGTTTTGTAAAGGCCATAAACTGGGTCAGTGTAAAGAACAAGGTCCAAATCAAGGTCATGAATGGATTAGGATCATCAGGGTCATGTGGTGATCAGAGTCAGAATCAGAAGCAATTTAATGGAAATTTGTTAAAAGGGATTGGTTTAAAGAATATGAATAACTCCAGTCCAGAATGCTAAGCTATGTTGGATAAAAAAACTTTTGAGAGGGAGGCTAAACTAACACCACCACAGCTCACAGTTTCATTAATCTGGTTTCTCACTGATGGAGTTCTGGTGTACATGAGAGAAACTGCACAGTCTTCACCTTGGAGACTGAGAGACACACACTCCATCTCCAGCTGGTGTTTGTTTATAAGAAGGGACAGAGCAGTTATTTTTAGTCATGCTTCGTTGAATTTATAAGGGTTCATTACTGGGGCTGTGTAGTCAAACCTCTCTAGTGCAGTGTGGATTCAAGGAAAGAGGAACAGACTAGTAGACCAGCCATAACACACACCCACACACACATTCATGCTGAGTGCGCCGGGTTGAGAGGAGTCGGCTCAGTCTCCACTGCCCAGAAATAATAACATGATTCCCAGAATCCCTGGAGAGTGTGTGAAAGAATTCCAGATAGGATCAAATTATTTTTTCGAAGGTCATCCTGGTTAGACCTGTCATGACTTCCTAGGAGGGATCAGCATGTCTCTGTTATTCTGCCATGATCAATTTAATAAGGAGAGAACTGAAATAAAGCCCACTGAGCTCAGGAGTCACAATCCAGAAATACCAGAACTGGAAAACCAGAACTCCTGCTTCTGTGGGTTTTTTAAAACTTAGTTTCATCTGCAGATGTTATTTGGTGTGTATTTGTGGTGTGGGTATACGTACGGAGCTGCCAAGTATCAAGCAAAATGAATAAACAGGCAAATGTTCTGCGGTCATATTTTTTTTGTCTTTGACCGTATTGAGTGCGAACTCAAAAATGGGTTGAACAAGTTTCTGCATTACTATGCAAAAATGAAACTGTAGATTTTTTCTACTCTGTCACACTTTTATTACAGAAACTCGTGTAGGCTTCATCGTCTCTGAATACCACGTGCAACAAACCTGCTATCTCTGTTAGCCTTGTAGACTGTTAGCCTTCTAGCCTTACACTGATGGTGGATTGACTGCACTCCACTATGGGTCATTATGATAGATTAGTGGAGATGGTGATCACTTTAGCCATTTTGTATTAAAGGTCAGGCTATCCCTGGGCAGGAGACCTAATTCTCCTGGTTAGATTTGTAAAGTGTTGACTAAAACGTTCTTTTCAACTTACTCTTTCAGACGTAGACGAGTGTTCAACTATCCCCGGATTGTGCAGTGGAGGAGAATGCTCCAACACCATTGGTAGCTACGTCTGTAGATGTCCTGTGGGATACGACACGGCTCTGGATGGATCACGATGCATTGGTGAGCTTCAGGCTGAAGTGTGTGTGGATGTGTGATGAAACAGCTCAGAGGATAAACAATTTCAGTTATGTTGGTTATCGACATGTCTACTAGCAACGAGTCACGATGACTGGACTGGAATTGATTCTTCACTCAGTTAAGTTTCCACATCAATCGTCCCAAAGGGCATGAAATTATCTAATTTGAGTCTTAGCCTGTTTACTATAATGCTAGGTCATTGCTAGCATGATTATCGTAATGCTAGTTTGTGGTTGGTTTCAGACTCTTTAAACGTACAGTGCGACAACAGAAACACAAAACACCCCGAACCATTAACACTAAAGTACACAGCAAAGCAGCATAATGTTCTGAGACCAGTTACATGAGTTACGTGTGTTTGACTGAATAATAATCATGTGTATGACATTACAAATGTAAATCCTTTTAGTTTTAAGAATAAAAATGTTGGCAAGTATGCTAAAATTTACTGTCTTGGCTCAAACCATCCAAGTCTGTTCACTCGTTTAAACGTGTTAGCATAAAGCCAATGTTATGAAGATTTGATCTAATGCTAATATTTAATGTTGCACTGTTACACATTGTCCATGCAGGAATATTATCACATAGGGACAGTAAGTTCAGCTGATGGAGACACAGGATTTGGCCTCACTGTATCCGAAATCATTTAATATCATTTATAGACTGAATACTTTACTGTCAGCTTTTTCCTGATTCCCAAAACTGATCTGTAATGTATTCTGATAGCTGCGTAACTCAATAAATACAACCGCCATTTTTTATAAGCTTGATGCAGCAGTAAACATGTATGGGCAGGGCTTGCAATGTTTGTATGAGAAAACACTGAAAAAGCTCAGCACAGTATTTCCGAACTGAGCTGAAAAGAAAAAAACTGGACGTAGTGACTCCTTTTAAAAAAGATGACCCATTTCAGATTCTGTAGCAGATCCACTGCAGCCAATCACATGCATTTATCTGAAGGAGCTCGTTGAGAAAGGGAAGAGTTTTCACAGACCTTCAGAGATTTTTTATTCCATTAGTCTGATTAGTAAACTGACAACATGGTTAAAAATAAAAAAAGAAATGCATACTGTGGCTTCACTATATTCATTTTAAATGAATATATTAATGAATTGCCACCATGGTAGAAGAATCCCCCTGTTTTAGAAGCTTGATGTAGATTTAGTGAGTAAATGTGGGTGGGGCTTGGAAAGAGGACAGAAGAACCTAGTCTATAGTCTATAGTGTGTTTCCACTCACCTGTTTCTGTGGACGTTTTTATGAAAACCTGAAAGGACGTTCCACAAATGTGAAGGGGAAAAACTCTAAAAGTACATGTGTTAGTCTGGACTGTGTGTTTTGGGTATTTTTCAGTTTCTTTCTTGGCCTTAACACACACACACACACACACACACACACACAGGTTACAAAACTCACGAAACCTTTACTGTATCCCTGCAGCAGAATTTAGGTCAGTCAATGGGCGTCAGTGATTCCACAACAATGAGCTCCTCTGTATATGAGGTGAGGAGAGAGAGAGAGAGAGAGAATGAGAGAGAGAAATAGAGAGAGATAGAGAGAGAGACAGAGAGACAGAGAGAGAGGAATGAGAAAAGACAATGAGAGGGTGAGACAGACAGAATGAGATGGCCATTAAGAGGAAGATAAAGAAAGTGATAAAGGGAGAGATAAAGGGTTAAGGGGATTGGTGTAGGGAAATATGAGTCATGCGCTTGTTTCTCCCTCTCTGTCTTTCTGGAACGTGGCAGCAGATCTCTCCATCACTCTTTCCCTCTCCCAGAACAAGTTGAAATCCTTCATGGCCAGTTTTATTTGGTGGAACCTTTTCAGAAAAAAAAATTCAAACATCTTCCCTAACAATTTGAGGTTTGCAGAACATTTTCATTTTGTTGTTAGTGTTTGTTTGAGAAAGTTGTCTGAGCAACGAGGAGCCTTATCTACAGCCTTACCTTCTTAAAACCTGTAAAATATGTTACTGAATGTCCCGATAAGCTCCTCTGTCAACAGGGATACAAACACATTTACATTCATTCATTTAGCAGATGTTTTTATCCAAAGCGACTTACAAATGAGGAAATACAAGCAAAGTGATGTATCAAGCGGAGAACAATACGAGTAGTGCTACTGTACACGATTACATACAAGTTCTAGAGAAGCAAAGTGCACAGAGTTTTTTTTTAAATAATGTGGGGGTGCAAGTTAGGAGTTAGGTACGTGCTCACGGAAGAGGTGGGTCTTTAGCTATTTTTTGAAGATAGTGACAGATTCTGCTGTTGGGATTGAGGTTGGAAGGTCATTCCACCACTGAGGGACAGTTAGTTGAAGGTTCTGGAAAGGTGCCTTGTGCCTGTTGTGTGAGGGAATGTAAAATTCAAGGAAAGGGTTGAGGTAGGAGGCGCTGTTCCAGACAAGGTCTTGTACATGAGCATCAAGGCCTTTAATTTGATACAGGCATCTACAGGCAGCCAGTGGAGGGAGATGAAGAGGGGTGTGACATGCGTTCTTTTGGGCTGGTTGTTGTTACATTTATATAGCGCTTTTCTAGACACTCAAAGCACTTTCCATAGTATGCGGGGGGAGTCTCCTCAACCACCATTAGTGTGTCGCATCCACCTGGAGGATGCGAAGGCACTATAGTGCACCAGAGCTCCTACCACACACCAGCTATTAGTGGAGAGGAGAGAGTGATGTAGTCAATTCAGAGATGGGGATAATTAGGTGCCATGATAGAGCAGGGCCAATGGGGGAATTTGGGCAGGGTTATACCCCTGTTCTTTTACAATAAGTGTCCTGGGGTTTTTAGTGACCACAGAGAGTCAGGACCTCAGTTTAACGTCTCATACTGTTTTTACAGTATAGAGTCCCCATCACTATACTTGGGCATTAGGCCCCACACAGACCACAGGGTGAGTGCCCTCTGCTGGTCTCACTAATACCCTGCTGGCCTCACTAATCGCCTGGATGGAGCTGGCTGGGAGGCCCAAGAATGCCTTGCAATAGTCCAGTTTAGAGATAACAAGAGCCTGGACTAGTATCTGTGTGGCCTGTTTGGTGAGGTAGGGTCTGATTTTCTTGATGTTGTACAGGATGAACCTACAGGACCGTGCAGTTGTTGAGATGTGCTCTGTAAAGGTCAAGCCGTCATCAAGAATCACCCCAAGGTTCCTGGCCGTCCTGGTTGGCTTGAGTGTGGATGAGCCGAGCTGTACAGTGAGGTTGTGGTTGATTGAGGGGCAGGCTGGGATGACGAGAAGCTCAGATTTTGCCAGGTTGAGCTTAAGGTGGTGTTCCCTCATCCAGACCGA
Organism: Ictalurus punctatus; assembly: GCF_001660625.3. Lineage (NCBI taxonomy): Eukaryota > Metazoa > Chordata > Actinopteri > Siluriformes > Ictaluridae > Ictalurus > Ictalurus punctatus. The sequence goes on from NC_071284.1 coordinate 35,715,527, forward strand.
GATGTCCGACAGGCAAGCAGAGATCCGTTCAGAGATGGATGGATCGTCAGGCTGGAAGGACAAATAGAGCTGGGTGTCATCAGCATAGCAATGATATGAGAAGCCATGAGACTCAATGACAGACACCAGAGATGTAGTGTAGATAGAAAAGAGCAGTGGACCCAGAACTGACCCCTGAGGAACCCCAGTTGTAAGTTGTTGAGTTTCAGAAACCCATCCCCTCCACAATACCTTGAAGGAGAGTTGACAGGAGGATCTGATGGATCACAGTGTCGAATGCAGCAGAGGTCGAGTAGGATGAGGACAGATGAGCTTGAGGTTGCTCTTGCTCGTCGTAAGGCTTCAGTGACGGAAAGCAGAGCAATCTCCTTGAGTGATTGCTCTTGAAGTCAGACTGCTTGGTGTCCAGAGGGTTGTTCTGTGTCAGAAAAATGGAGAGTTGATTAAGAACAGCTCTTTCAAGGATTTTGGACAAAACTTGGAGGAGGGAAACAGGTCTGTAGTTGTTAACAACAGCAGGGTTAAGGGGTAACCCGGGCCTGTTAAAATGAGGGTATGTGCCAGTGGAGAGGGATGTGTTAAAGATGTGTGTGAGTGCAGGTAATAGCGTGGGCGAGAACATAGCTACTTGTAGCTTATCAGTTAAAGTCTGTGTGTCTGTGTTAGTTAGTGAGTTAAAATCTCAGCACAAGAAGTCACTGACATGGTCTTGATTGTTATAATATTATTATCATTATTATTAAAGGAATTGTTTAACAAAAATAAAATATCCATCATGCCCCCTTCATATTAGAAGTAGTCAATCAGACAAGACGTGATGGTTTCCAAGGCTCTGTCTTTTGGCTAAGATCAACTGTATTTTCAGTTTAACATCTGGAGCAGTGGTGGGTTAAAGGTTAAGGAGCTGTTCTGTTGAGCAGAAGGTTGTGAGTTCAAATCCCAGATTTGCTCAGCTAAAACTGTTGGTCCTTGAGCAAGGTTCTTAGACCTCAACTACACAATATCCTGGATATATGACTTTAGGTAAACATGTCAGCTGAATTATTCATATGCAAATGAATTTTTTTTTTTTTTTTTTTTTTACAGCTGTTCCACAAACCAACACAAATATATATATATATATATATATATATATATATATATATATATATATATATATATATATATATATATATATATATATAAACATTTCCCAGAATCCTCAGCCAAACAACAAGCCTTATTCTAGTTCCTCAGATCTAAAATCATAACCACCAGTTAGTACACTTCCTGTAAATAACCAGGACTTCCACTGTATCTTTCTGAAGACCTGATTTTAGCGTTCAACTAGTGACATTTCTAAGCCTTCTCTTTATGTATATCATTCAATGGTATTAATCCTTTCTGTTTTGTTTATTGAGTTAAAGCTAGCCTAGTTAACTGATTACTTTTCCCGTCTATTCTCCCCTTTTATATTAGTCTGGTTCATTTAAAAAACCTACACTTGCACCTGAGCAATTTTGCTTTGTTAGATTAGCACCAGAGTTATAAGCCTACTATATCTAACAAGCAAGAGTGGCTGGTATACATGTGCTAGCAGAGCTAATCCCCATATCTGATTAGTTGCTGCTAACAAATGTCTTAAAGGAGATAAGTTTGGATTTGTTTATGGAACCGAGTGCAACAGCACCACCAATGGTCATAATACAAACACACAGAATATGGTGCTGATTCCTTTCTTGCCCAGTCTTTAGATTCATGCAGACAATCAGTGACAGTCTTGTCAAAGTGACACGCCCCCTAGATTTGAATTCCATTTGGCCATTTGATATTTTTCGCACACGTCTGTACCGTCATCAGCAGTGACTGAGAAGATGCATTTAAATACAGTCATGTATTTAAATGGACTCCACCATCCCTTTTTTTTTTTTTTTTAGGAGAAACCAAATGTAGGCAGAGTAAACACACACATTGTCAAATCAGAGTACAAATTGCCCAAATGGACATACAAGTGAAAGTTTTGTGGGGGGTGTTGTTTTGCTGTTTGAATGAGAGTCACAACTTTTCTTCTCTTTGGTATTTAGAGGAAACCCAACAAAAATCCAGCTGAGGGTTACACACTTCAACACTTACACACAAAAAAAGAGAAAAGAATTCACAAGTGCAGCTGTCTTTCACTCTTAAGTGTGTGTGTGTGTGTGTGTGTGTGTGTGTGTGTGTGTGTGTTTATAAAACTTTGCTCAACCCAAACAGTTTCATCATTGGGATATTAATAGATATTACATTTTAGCCTCCTATCTAATGTCACTGCTCACAAGTAATGGAAGTCTGTGCCAGCCAAAATCTGTTGTGTAAAATTCTTCTCAACGTTTAATTGCTTCACTGACTCTGATTTTATACAATTTCTAAGAACTAAAACATGAGAGCACACAGGTTGGTACCGACAGCATGGTGGTACTATGATGGTACATTCTGTCTAGATACATATAGACTCCACAAAAACATGTTGTTCATGTGATCGCTCGACGCTGTCTCTTCACTCTGGAACCGAATAATAAGTAAAAAGTAGATCATGGCTTTCCCTTTGCTTCTTAGTGAGAGGTTGATGACACCGTTGAGGGACCTCTGGTTTTCCAGCCAATAGCTTCTTCCAAACATGCAGCCAACCCCCTCCTCCTCCTCTCATGGGTCAGGGATGTTCAACTGATGTTGTCTGGTTTGGGGTTTTCAGGAGGCTGTTTGCCATGGAAGGAATTCACATTATAAATGTACATGCGGTTAAATGCAAAATACCCTTTGTCCTCTCTTTCTTTCTTCCTCTCCTGGCCTCTTCTCTTACCTAAGCAATGTTGATTCCCTGTTCAGTGGACAGTGGTGGTATAATCTGAGACTCAGTTATCTCCTAATGTCTCCTCTTGTCCTGTATAGATGCCCATGCAGGAATTTGCTTTGACAGTATCATAAATAACCGCTGTGCAAACCAGAACTCCCAGCGCATGACCAAGACCCAGTGCTGCTGTACATCAGGCCGCTGCTGGGCCAGAAACACCGTCCCCGAGATTTGCGCCATCCTTGGGACAGGTAACACATCTGTCATACATATACACTGAACTGCTATTTTATTAGTTAGTAGATTGGTATAATTAATAAACTGCCAACTTCTGGTATACATACATATATACATATATACAGTGCCCTCCACTAATATTGGCACCCTCGGTAAATATGAACAAAGAAGGCTGTGAAAATTTTTCTAAATATAAGTGTGCAACAATTATTGGCACCCCTATGAATTCATATGAGAAAAATATATTTGAAGTATATCTCCATTGATATTGTAAATTATTTAGCACACCTGGGTGACTAGGAACAGGAAATTGTTCAACCGTGACTTCCTGTTGCACAGGGGTATAAATATGAGGTAACACATACGCCAAACTTCCTTAGTCATTCATTACAATGGGTAAGACGAGGAATATAGCTGTGATGTGCGGCAAAAGGTTGTTGAGCTTCACACAATGGGGCGTGTCTATAAGAAAATAGCACAAGCATTGAAAACGCCCATTTCACCATCAGGGCAATAATTAAGAAGTTCCAGTCCACTGGAAATGTTATGAATCGACCTGGAATTAAACGTGTGTCTATATCGTCTCAACGCACTGTGAAGAGGACGGTTCGAGTGGATAAAACATCTCCAAGGATCACAGCTGGAGAACTGCAGAAGTTAGTTGTGTCTTGGGGTCAGAAAGTCTCCAATACTACAATCTGAAGTCACCGACATCACCACAAGGTGTTTGGAAGAGTTTCAAGAAAAAAGCCTCTACTCTCATCCAAAAACAAACTCGAGCGTCCACCAGCGTGATGAGGAGAGTCCACCAGCGTGGACCTCAAAATGTGAAGGATCTGGAGAGGTTCTGTATGGAGGAACGCTCTCAGATCCCTCGCCATGTATTCTCCAACCTCATCAGCGTTATAGGAGAAGACTCAGAGCTGTTAGCTTGGCAAAGGGAGGTAGCACAAAGTATTGACTAAAAGGGTGCCAATAATTGTTGCACACCTATATTTAACAAAGATATTTTAAATAAACCTGTGTTGTGTTTGCAATTGTTTGACATCAATGAGAGCAGAGAATTTCTGTGAATATTTTAAACAAAAGATCAAAAGGTTAAACAATAAAGACAATTTTTCACAGCCTTCTTTGCTCATATTTACCAAGGGTGCCAATATTAGTGGAGGGCACTCTACATATATTAGATATACTTATCAACTTAGTGTACCTGTAAATATATACCTGCTACAGGTGCTTACAGTATACAGTATCTCCCAAAAGTGAGTACACCCCTCACATTTGTGTAAATATTTGATTATATCTTGTCATGTGACAACACTGAATAAACGACACTGTGCTACAATGTAAAGTAGTGAGTGTACAACTTGTGTAACAGTGTAAATTTTCTGTCCCCTCAAAATAACTCACAGCCATTAATGTCTAAACCGCTGGCAACACTAGTGAGTACACCCCTAAGTGAAAATGTCCAAATTGGGCCCAAAGTGTCAATATTTTGTGTGGCCACCATTATTCTCCAGCACTGCCTTAACCCTCTTGGGCATGGAGTTCACCAGAGCTTCACAGGTTCCACTGGAGTCCTCTTCCACTCCTCTATGACCACATCACGGAGCTGGTGGATGTTAGAGACCTTGTGCTCCTCCACCGTCCGTTTGAGGATGCCCCACAGATGCTCAATAGGGGTTAGGTCTGGAGACATGCTTGGCCAGTGCATCACCTTCACCCTCAGCTTCTTTAGCAAGGCAGTTTTGTTCTTCTTTTGTTGCCAGTGGTTTAGACATTAATGGCTGTGTGTTGAGTTATTTTGAGGGGACAGCAAATTTACACTGTTACACAAGCTGTACACTCACTACTTTACATTGCAGCAAAGTGTCATTTCTTCAGTGTCATCACAGGAAAAAATATAATCAAATATTTACAAAAATGTGAGGGGTGTACTCACTTTTGTGAGATACTGTATACCTAATATAGTTATATATAGACATACTTCAGCTGATAGTCCATGAGAAATATACCTCTTACACACGTATATGTTCTGATACAGGTGCATGTATGTCTGATTTAGCTGTACATACACCTGTTGCAACCAATGTTCCTATACCCGATTATATATGTGTGTGTCTTATTTCTCCAGAGGAGTACCAGATAATGTGTCAACAGAGGCAGCCTGTTGTTCCTGGTGGACCTGGCACCGGCCCTTATGTTCCTGGTGGACCTGGCACTGGCCCATATGTTCCTGGTGGACCTGGCACTGGCCCATATGTTCCTGGTGGACCTGGTACAGGCCCGTATATTCCTAGTGGTCCTGTCATAGGCCCATATGTTCCATACGATCCATATGTGCCTCAGGTCCCTGTTATACAACCTCCTGACCGTCCCGGACCAGATGGTGTGCCACCACTTCGTGTCATACCAGGTATGTTTCGACACTAAGTTGGAGCCAAGAACACATATCCATGTCAAGACCAGACATTCCCCAAGACCCAAACCCCAGACAGATCCAATATACAGATCCAGACTAAAACCAAACCCCCACAAAACCCAGATTTTCCAAGGTACAGACTAAGAGCAGACTCCTTCAAGACCAGAAACCTCCTGGTGGTTAGTCCCAGGTAAATACCAGACATACCCTTCCCAAGATCCAGACCAAAAACAGGCCTTGTGCCCCAGATTAAGACCAGAATTCTCCAATTCCATAACTTCTTAAAATCCAGATAAAACTAGAACTCTAATTCTCAGCTCACTAACTCTATGATTAGAAGCTCATTAAATCATGTACCCTTCAAGACCCAAGTCAAGGCCAGACCATTGAAGACCAAAGTTCAAACTGCCTCAAGACCCAAAGTTTTTGAGAAACAGATCCAGACCAAGTAAAGAACAAAAAAGATCAAAGGTCAGACCCCCCAAAACCCAGATTCTCCAAAGCCCATTCCAAGACCAAGTCCCCAGTTCTCTAAGAGAAGAACTCTCTTAAGGATTGAACTTATTCCTAGACCAAGACCAACCCATGACTCTGCCTCACTATGCACACTACACTCAATACACTTTTGGCTATTTCCTTAAATGCACTCACACACACACTCTACATCTGTTGCTGTCAGGTTTCCAGAACATTACAAACATGTGTGAGTTCGTGAGAAACCTGTGTTTGAATGGTCGCTGCATTCCAGTCCATGGGAGTTACCGCTGCGAGTGTAACATGGGCTTCCGTCTGGACAGCCGTGGGGAGTGTATTGGTAAACACACACACACACACACACACACACACACACACACACACACACACACACAGTGTTTATTCTGTTTATTATGTTCATGTCAGTCAAGATACATGTGTATACAGTATGTATATTTCAATGTATCTGCATGACATCAGTGCGTGTGTGTGTGTGTGTGTGTGTGTGTGTGTGTGTGTGTGTGTGTGTGTTTAAGATGATGACGAGTGTGAGCGTAATCGGTGTGTGCATGGCCAGTGCATAAACATTCCAGGTTCCTACTACTGTCAGTGTCCAGTTGGATTTCAGACCACTGCTACCAGAACTGAGTGCAAAGGTGAGAAAAACATACACTTTACTAGAGATATCAGATTCCTACACAGCTTATATTTTAATATTAATTAATACCAAATAATTTAGTATTTAAAATTATGTGAATATTATGGAGGGTATAATGTTATAGTGCCACAGACAGCATGAACATTAGCAGCCACTTCACTGTGTTCACATCATATAAACTGTGACTCTCTTTATTTACATTATTATTTAGCTTAATTTTACCATCTGGAGATCCACATAGACGACTGTCTTCAACATGGTCAAAATGTTAGGAATATACAGGATTATAGTTTTAACGGAGGGCACATGGGGGGGTTGGTGGTTAGTGTATTCGTCTCACACCTCCAGAGTTGGGGTTCGATTCTTCAACACTGTGTGTGCGGAGTTTGCATGTTCTCCCCGTGCTGCGGGGGTTTCCTCCGGGTACTCCGGTTTCCTCCCCCAGTCCAAACACATGCATGGTAGACCAATTGGCGTGTCTAAAGTGTCCGTAGTGTATGAATGGGTTGTGTGAGTGTGTATGTGATTGTGCCCTGCGATGGATTGGCACCCCCTGCAGGGTGTACCTCGCCTTGTGCCCCATGCTTCCTGGGATAGTCTGCAGGTTCCCCACGACCCTGTAGGATAGTGGGTATAGAAAATAGATGGATGAATATTTTTAATGGACCCTCCAAATCACTGTTACCACTTCAGAGTTGATCATTGTCTTATAGCAGCACATACTGAAGTGTTTTATTCATTTTTTACATTTATGTTTACATTTGATGTTGTGGAACGTTCACAAAAAATTTCCTGTTGTCACTTACATTATAGCAGCTGTAAACAGTCCTTCCGTCACCAGCCCTCTCTTTATTCTCTCTCTTCAAGATAATAAGACAAAATAATTGCAGCTTGTAAAGTGCAAACTCCTCTGTCCTGAAGATGTTTTGTCCTGAACAATTACTCACGTTTTTAATCCATTTATGTGGAGCATGCGCTGTACATGTCCCTGTGAATGAGTGCATTAATATAAACATGCGCTACTGTCAGAGCCGCTGTTATAACTCATCACCACCTTCTGACCAATCACAGTGCAGAACTCAGCAGCGCCGTGGGATAAATATGCTTTACTATATAGTGTATAACAAAATCCTGTTGTATTACTACTGATACTGTAGAAAATCATTTGATTTACAACCACAGATAAAGAGTGATTCTTAATTACTTACTTGTAATGTAACATGTAATGTCAGGTTTAAGACACCTACTCTGTTTATTTTTTATAGCATATTTGCTGTGTAATTTACACAAATGAGTAATTATAACTGACATATTTATTCAGAACCCTTTCCTTCGTCAAGTGACACAAGTCTAAAGTTCAGGAAATGTATTAAATAGTAACTGAACTGTAAAATTAGTTGTGACAGCATTGCCTCTAATATTCTCTCTCTCTCTCTCTCTCTCTCTCTCTCGTGCTCTCAGATCTGGATGAGTGTGTAGCTAACGGACGTATCTGCAATAACGGACGCTGTGTGAATACGGAGGGGAGTTTCCACTGTGTGTGTAACGCTGGCTTTGAACTTTCTTCTGATGGGAAGAACTGCCAAGGTATGACACACACACACACACACACACACACACACACACACACACACACACACACACACACAGAGAAACCATAATTTCTGAAGGTTCAAGAAACAAAGTAGTGTAGAATGAAGTTAATTATGCTTGTTGTTTTAAAGTCTGTGTAAATTAATTTCATTGATGTAACTTCTTTGACAATAAAGTTCCAATATTTAAAAAAGAGCAATAAAGGGAGAGATTAGAGATATTAAAGGCGTGCATTCAAGTGTCTTTCACCTAGCTTCTTGTACAGGCTCAATTCTACGGTGTTCAATAGAAATAGAGAACTGTTTTGGGAAATAACAAATGAATAGTGAATAAAGAATGAAATCTGGTGTATTTGTAGTATAGTTCTGCAGTTTAGTTAAGACTTTCAGACAGACTGACAGTCTGTTGTTCTCTGTGTGTGTTTTGTGCTCAGATATGGACGAGTGCAAGATTAGGAACATCTGTTTGAACGGGATGTGCATCAACGACGACGGCAGCTTCAAGTGCATCTGTAAGAGCGGGTTCCTGCTGGATGGCACGGGACGTTACTGCATCGGTGAGAGACTTCACACAAGAACACATACGACGTGAACGTATCAATAATATGTCAAGATCTTATCTGGTCCAGTAAGATGCTTTAAACCAAAATGTTAAGATTCCATTGATGTCTTTTGTACAGTCATTAACTGGACGAGAGAAGAAGAGACTTTTCTGTGTGAAGGTCTAAATTTAAAATATAAAAAGTTCATTTATTTTCTGGGAAGTTGAGTAAAATTCAGTTCAGTTACACTCAAGTAAAGAATACATTCAAAAAATAATGCTTACGTATAGTATAGTATAGAATATTATAGAATAGTACAGTATAATATAGAATAATGTAGTATAGAGTAGTATAGTATAGAATAGTATAGAATAGAATAGTATAGAATATTATAGAATAGTACAGTATAATATAGAATAGTGTAGAATAGTATAGAATAGTGTAGTATAGAATATTATAGAATAGTACAGTATAATATAGAATAATGTAGTATAGAGTAGTATAGTATAGAATAGAATAGTATAGAATATTATAGAATAGTACAGTATAATATAGAATAGTATAGAATAGTATAGTATAGTATAGTATAGAACAGTGTAGTACAGAATAGAATAGTATAGTATAGTATATTATAGAATAGTATAGAATAGTATAATATAGTATAGAATAGTATAGTATAGAATAGTATAGTATAGTATAGAATAGTATAGTATAGAATAGTATAGTATAGTACATTATAGAATAGTATATTATGGAATAGTATAGAATAGAATAGTATAGAATAGTATAGTATAGAATAGTATATTATAGAATAGTATATTATTGAATAGTATAGAATAGTATAGAATAGAATAGTATAGCATAGTATAGTATATTATGGAATAGTATAGAATAGAATAGTATAGAATAGTATAGAATAGAATAGTATAGTATAGTATATTATAGAATAGTATATTATTGAATAGTATAGAATAGAATAGAATAGTATAGTATAGTATATTATGGAATAGTATAGTATAGAATAGTATAGAATAGTATAGAATAGAATTGTATAGAATAGTATAGTATACAATAGTATAGAATAGAATATTATAGAATAGTATAGAATAGTATAGAATAGAATAGTATAGAATAGTATAGTATAGAATAGTATAGAATAGTATAGAATAGTATAGTATAGAATAGTACAGAATAGAATAGAATAGAATATTATAGAATAGTATAGAATAGAATAGAATAGAATTGTATAGTATAGTATAGAATAGAATAGTATAGAATAGTATAGAATAGTATAGTATACAATAGTATAGAATAGAATATTATAGAATAGTATAGAATAGAATAGAATAGAATTGTATAGTATAGTATATTATACAATAGTATAGTTTTTTCCACTCCTATCATATAGTGTACATGATTTAAAATGCATGTTTACAAGGAACTTACTGTCTAGTTTTATCAATTACATGGTCATTAATTGTGAGAAAACTGCTGTGTGGGGGCTGGTGGTGTGTTTTTATTATTATAATGAATTTATTTGTCAGTGTAGGTTAATGTGTTACGGTTTAATATCAGTCTACAACCTTTCCAACCATGCATCCTCAAAAGTGCTGATGGAGAAGAACACACCCCATTCTACATCATAGACCTGCTGCCATAGTGCTAGATTCAGATTTACATAGTTTAGAGCCTGAACACACACATGATTGCGTGCACACACACACACACACACACACACACACACACACACACACACACGCGTGCAAAAAGTTCCTAATGGCTCGTTATGGTTGATGTAATCTCTCATTAATGATTTGTGTAGTCTAGTGCGGAACTTGGCATTCCCTCTGTTTAACAAAACCAGCCTACGCGTGCACACACACACACACACACACACACACACACACACACACACACACATACACACACCTACACACACACAGGCCAGTGAGTTCAGTCATAACACTCTCACACATTGTTTGGATTAGAGTGATTGTGATCAGTTATGCATGTGTGTGAGAGAGAGAGAGATTCACCTCTAATTAACCTCCATTTAATCAAATATGCTGCTTATTATTATAATAATTATTTTATCATTCTAATGATATTTCTGTAAGCAATTTTGCTTTTTACAGTTTGACTCTGTAGTGAAACGTGTTGAATTGATTATGCTGCATTTGGACCATGTAATTGAACTCAGCTTACAGCTTAACATATTTCACACACCTGCCATTCATTACACAAATCAATTCCCAGCTACATGCTAGTCCTTAAACACCTAGAAACCAAACACTGACCAAACCTATAGAAACTCTGCCACAAACATTTCCAGAATAAACTAATCAAACACGAATGATGCCAACAAACACATGCCCACCATGCTCATTCCACTGCTCCATGTAAACTAGGGACCTGTAAACTATTAACCTGTAAACTAGGGACCTGTAAACATGGGGCCTGTAAACTAGGGACCTGTAAACATGGGGCCTGTAAACTAGGAAAAATGGAAAATTAAGACTTGTAAATTAGGGACCTGTAAACTAGGGTGCCTGATACAGTTATTCTGACTCTCCAATTCTGTGTGTGTGTGTGTGTGTGTGTGTGTGTGTGTGTGTTTGTTTCAGACATTGATGAGTGCGAGACTCCAGGAATGTGTTTAAACGGTCGCTGTGTGAACACTGAGGGCTCCTTCAGGTGCGAGTGCATGCCGGGACTTGCTGTCGGCCTCGATGGTCGCACGTGTGGGGGTGAGTCTCTCTCTCTTTCTCACTCTCTCTCTCTCACACACACACACACATACACACACATACACATATACACACTCACTCACACACACACTCACTCACACACACTCACTCACACACACACACACATACACACTCACACACACACACACACTCACTCACTCACTCACTCACTCACTCACTCACTCGCTCACTCACTCACTCACTGTCTCTCTTCCCACAGACACACACATGCGTAGTACATGTTATGGCGGTTATAAGCGTGGTCAGTGTGTGCAGCCATTCTTCGGTGCTCTGACAAAATCTGAATGTTGCTGTGCGAGTACTGAATATGCCTTTGGAGAACCGTGCCAACCCTGCCCACCACAAACCTCAGGTAACACACACACACACACACACACGCACACACCCCAGTTAAAAAAATAAACACTCACATGCTCAGAATAAAGAATCCAACATCCAGAACTCTAGGCTCTAACCATCAAAACCCAGCTTCAAATCAGTGGAACCCAAAACAGAGAACTGAACTCTCAGAACCCAAGGCCAAGCACCTAAAACTCAGAAGTGAATTATGGTACGTGCCCTGGACAGAACAGAAAATCCCCAAACTCACCAAAAACTCAACACAAAACTCAACACAAAACTCAACACAAAACTCAAACACACCAGACACATCTGCAGAACTGAGGACTTAACAGTCAGAACACAAACACTAGAAGCAAACACACACAATGCAGAACCGAACACTCACAAACCAGAACCTCAGGATTTTAGAACTTTTAAATAATCTAAATCTCCAAAACCAGAATCTAACCCAAAACCTCAAAATCAGAACTTATAGCCAAACTCTTAAAGCGAGAAACCAGTGCTCAACAGTGAAAACATAGAACACAGTATTCAGAACAAAGAGCAAAATAAAAAATACAAAGAACTCAGAACATTTAAAACAATCAAATTTCAAAACCAGAATCTAAACGTCAGAAGCAACAAGCAACCACCTGAAAACCAAAACCTTACAAATTCAAGCAAAAGTCCCAGTGTGAAGAACCCAAGAACGCTACACATCCTAACTTAACCAAGCATTTAGGAGTTTTATAAATCCAGCTTTTATAACCCAGCATCAAACAAACCCAGAAACTGGAGTCGTTACTGGACCTAGAACAGAACTCTCACAAACCAGTGTCATGCCCAAATATAACACCAAGGAACCAGAATCTAACCATCCGATGTAAGCTCATCAGTGTGTGTGTGTGTGTGTGTGTGTGTGTGTGTGTGTATGTGTGTGTGTGTGTTTCAGCTGAATTTGCTGCTCTGTGTCCTAGTGGACCCGGCACCACCACCGATGGCAGAGGTAAGAACACTCTCTCACTATCTGTCTGTCTGTCTCACACACACACACACACACACACACACACACACACACACACACACACACACACACTGACTGTGATGCTGTGTGTGTTACAGACATTAACGAATGTGCGTTGGATCCTGATATCTGTCCAAATGGAGAGTGTGAGAACATGCTGCGTACCTACAAGTGTAACTGTAACCTGGGCTTCGAGGTGGACTTGACGGGGAAAATCTGCGTAGGTGTGTGTGTGTGTGTGTGTGTGTGTGTGTGTGTGTGTGTGTGTGCGTGTTTGTATGTTAATGCATAATAGTTCACTGTTTATTCCGGTGTGTTACTGTAATCACTTTGTATTGTTTATGTTTTGTGTTTTGTGTACTGTGTGTGTGTGTGTGTGTGTGTGTGTGTGTGTGTGTGTGTGTGTGTGTGTGTGTGTCTCAGATGTTGATGAATGTGTGAGGAACAGGTTGCTGTGTGATAACGGGTTCTGCCGGAACACTCCGGGCAGCTACGTCTGCCAATGCCCCAAAGGCTTTGAATTCAAGCCTGAGACTGAAGTATGTGAGGGTGAGTTAAAACCTTACACTCAGAACCTTCAACTGAAACAGAACTCAACAGCCAGAACCCAGGATCAAACACACAGAACTCAACAGCCAGAACCCAGGATCAAACACACAGAACTCAACAGCCAAGCACTTAGAACCTAGGACAGAGCATTCAGGACCCATATTGGAGAACATTATAGAACCCAGGACAAAGCAACTCAAATCCCTAGACAAACACGCAGAATGCACTACAGAACCGAGATAAAATGAACATTTCGAACCCAGGGTTTGTCTAAGTGTACATATTATCGTGTGTGTGCAGATATTGACGAGTGTCTGTCCCAACCTTGTGTAAATGGAGACTGTAAGAACACTGTGGGCAGCTTCATCTGTGAATGTGGCACAGGCAGCAGTCTGGACTCCAGCAAGACCCAGTGTATCGGTACACACACACACACACACACACACACACACACACACACACACACACACACACAAATATGGAAATCTGGAACATTATAAACGAGGGAAACTGTGAAGCTATAAACTCCACTCTATAGAAACAATGGAAAATAAACAAATGGCCAGTACACTAGGGGCAATAAATAATAGGAAAGAAGGAAACCAGGGAGAACAAGGAATGCAGGAAACGTGGAAACTTGAAAACTACAAACTCAGGAAACTAAGGAATGAACATAGCGATGAGACCCGTAAACGGAAGAAGTAAAACTAGAAATTGGGGACCCTGGAAACAAAGGAGAAAGGGAACTAGTGATCTATAAACTAGTAAAAAGGAATCTAGAGACCTTGAAGTTAAAAATAAGGAAACTAGAAAATAGGGAATCTAGAGGCCTGTGCAC
>NC_071284.1:35739760-35742260 GCF_001660625.3 Ictalurus punctatus
AGTAATTAGCAGCCAGGTGTTATTCATGAAAGCAAGATTCATTAATCATCATGAAGTGTGAGTAGCTCTATAAAAGCAGAACTTTTGGCAGTTTGGTGTTCTGGACCACTCACATGTGTGTCTACATCATGTAAAGAAGAAAGAACATCAGCCATGACTTCAGAGAAACAATTATTGGTGCTCATCAGTCTGGAAAGGGTTATAAGGCCATCGCCAAACAATTTGAAATTCACCATATCTACAGTGAGAAGGATTGTTTACAAATGGAGAGCCTGCAAGACAGCTACCGATCTTCCCAGGAGTGGGCATCCCTGCAAAACTCAGTCCAAGATCAATGCTCAGAGAGAAACCCAAGAGCTACATAAATGTGCGTGGCAAACTAAGGCAATGTTTACTAAATATAAATAAATATTAGACAGTATATCATTTATTGAGTTATGGCATTTTAAACCAAAACAGTTCAACATAAAAAGTGAACTGCCTCAAACTAGTGCAATACATTAGCTTATATGATTTACCAAGCCGTGTCATATATCAATCATATTCATATTTATGGTAAAATATGTGAGCTGTAAAGCTGTCACATTAAATAGCAGTTCCGCACAAAAGAAACCAAAAGTTCTGCGCACTTTCACAGCGATGTTTGTTGGTAAATGAGAGCTTTTAGCTGTACTTGTGTTCGATGTACGTGAATGGAAGAGGGCTTTGGGTGAACGCACGTTCTGATGACGTCTCGGCCCGAATCTGTGAAAAATCGGCGGTAATTTTGAAAAATTGCGAGCTCTCTGAATATTGTGGCATTTCCTTGATTTTACGTTAATTTCTATGATTGCAAAATGGTGAAATCCTGGAGGGACTGAATCATGAACTCCATTAGTTCTGACTCCCAAAATATAAACAAAAGAGTCATTTAAACTGCGGAGACCCTGAGATGGTTTGGGGGATGGATAGATGGACAGATGGAGGAATGGAGAGATGGGTGGAAAGATTGATGGACGGAGGAATGGAGGGATAAAGGGATGGACAGAGCACCCCTGGATGGATGGAAGGATAGATAGATGAATGAAAAATCCTGGAGAGCCTGAACAACACAGATGCTGCTGCTGGAGAATGGTGGAGAATAAGCACGTAATGAAACACTGAACGTGTCTGGGTTTGTGTGTTTCAGATATAAACGAGTGTGCAGACCCCACCACGTGTATCAGCGGGTTTTGCGTGAACACTCTAGGTAGCTACATCTGTAACTGCCCCCCCGACTTCCAGCTCAATCCTACAGGAGTCGGCTGCGTGGGTGAGAAACCAAAACTACACACACTGTAACGTCACACGGAGCTTTATGAGCTGACGTTCCCTGAAGAACATGATTTTTAAATCTTACATTTCTGTTATAGAGACAAATCTTAGGTTACAAACTGAAGTGTTTCATTTTAGCGTGCTGTGATGTAGCTGAGTGACTTGGTTCCTGAACTTGATTTAATACGTGACATCATTTTAGCTAGTTTTTACATCTCAAACCACTGCTTATGTACTGTAAGTTTTTAGAAAAGGAGGAAGGTAGCAAAATAAATCATGCCAGTGGTTCATTAGTGGTGCACATGAACACTTTGTGGGAAATAGGAGGATGCAGAGAGCATGTGAAGGCAGCATTAAACCAGCATTTCATGCTAAGCACTACCCTGAGACGAGTGAAAAGCGAAAGAAAAGCTAGGTGTGAGGTCACATGATCAAGGTAAGTCGGTATAGTCCACTACTCTAGGTACTATTGACATTTTGGGATGCAGCCCGTGACCATATGCGATGATGTCATCACGAACTATTGGGAACGCACACCCACTCACATTTTTCTATTTTTCCCATTTCAGACACTCGTTCTGGGAATTGCTATCTTGACGTTCGTTCCCGTGGCGACGCTTCAGAGAGTTTGGACTGTTCCAATGAGATTGGTGTGGGGGTGTCCAAAGCCTCCTGCTGCTGCTCGCTAGGACAGGGGTGGGGAAATCCATGTGAGGCCTGTCCACCACTTAACTCCTGTGAGTCACACACACACACACACACACACACACACAC
This sequence comes from Ictalurus punctatus, assembly GCF_001660625.3. NCBI lineage: Eukaryota > Metazoa > Chordata > Actinopteri > Siluriformes > Ictaluridae > Ictalurus > Ictalurus punctatus. The sequence goes on from NC_071284.1 coordinate 35,741,828, forward strand.
ACACACACACACACACACACACACACACACACACACACACACAATTGCTCAGTGGAAAGGTTATGTAACAAAGTGTGTTTGTTTCTTGTCCACCATGCCAGCTGGGTATAAACATCTGTGTCCCGGTGGAGAGGGTTTTAGACCCAACCCAATTACAGTCATAGTGGAGGGTAAGGTTAAACACACACACACACACACACACACACACACACACACACAATGAACCTCACATCAATGGAAAACATTAGTCTGTCTGAAAAATATATGACACAGTCGAAGCTCTCTGTAATACCAACACAATCACCAGGCTGTGAGGAATCCACACAGGGTGCCAATAATTTATGAAAGTCATCTGTTGAGGGTGCAGTAAACAGAGGCAGCCCCTGCCCTACTTGGTGTAATTTTATTTGCCCCCACAGCCATAATGACTGGA
>NC_071284.1:35747260-35792260 GCF_001660625.3 Ictalurus punctatus
TGCAGAGTAGAGGTGTAAGTGCCAGAGTAAAATTTTACTTTTTTATTTTCTTTCTTTATTTATTTTTATGAGTTGGTTAGGTGTTCATGGGTCTTTAGCTGTTTTGTGAAGATAGTGAGAGATTCTGTGGTCCGGATTGAGGTTGGAAGTTCATTCCACCACTGAGGAGCAGTTAGTGTGAAGGTTCTGGAAAGGGAGCTTGAGCCACGCTGAGTAGGAACTACTAAGCGTTGGTCGTTGATTGATGGCAGATTGCGTGAGGGAGCGTAAGACTTTAGGAGAGAGTTGAGGTAGGGGGCGCTGTTCCTGACAAGGTCTTGTAGGTGAGCATCAAGGCCTTGAATTTGATGCGGGCGGCTACAGGAAGCCAGTGGAGGAGATGAAGAGGGGTGTGACATGGGTTCTCTTGGGCTGGGTGAAGACGAGGCGCGCTGCAGCATTCTGAATCATCTGAAGGGGTTTGATGGAGCTGCTGGGAGGCCCGAGAGTAGTGAGTTGCAGTAGTCCAGTTTTGAGATAACAAGAGCCTGGACTAGTATCTGTGTGGCCTGTTCGGTGAGGTAGGGTCTGATTTTCTTGATGTTGTACAGGATGAACCTACAGGACCGTGCAGTTGTTGAGATGTGCTCTGTTAAGGTCAAGCTGTCGTCGAGAATCACCCCAAGGTTCCTGGCCGTCCTGGTTGGATTGAGTGTGGATGAGCCGAGCTGTACAGTGAAGATATAATCTCCATCCAGATATAATCCCAATTCTTAAGACGCATGCTGAGTGTGAATGTAATTAAAGATTAATCAGATCAAGCAAAGCCAAATGATAGTAAATAATCATGGTATATTTTCAAGGCAGATCTGGAGAACTGTGGAAAATGATGATAAATGGAAATCTGGAAAACAGATTGTAAAGACAAAGTCTCTGTGATAAACACAGCAGCAGGAGAGGGGATGAGACCACTGAGCAGCACATGCAGAGACAGACTGGACCAGGGACAAAGACACAAGCATACTGTAGATATTATATGTGGATCTCAAAATAAGACAGGGATTGAATTAGCCCCTGAAACAGTTAGTTTGGTGGGATCCATACATGGGGAATTACAACCCCAATTCCAAAAAAGTTGGGACAGTATGGAAAATGCAAACAGAAAGATGTGGAAAACAAACAGAAAGAGTTATTTGAAAATTCAGTCCACGCTGTGCTATATTGAAAATACATTATTAACACATTATTTGATGTTTTACTTTGTGAATTTAATTTATTTGTGAAAATATACACTCATTTCAAATCTAATGACTGCAACACACTCCAAAAAAGTTGGGACAGTCGACTGTTCACCTTCTTATTTCAACTCATCACATCGCTATTAGTGTTGCATGCATCAATTACAAAATAAACATGTATCTTCAAAAAACTATGTAGTTGATCAGGTAAAACATCAAATACCTCATCTTTATATGTTTTTTTGTTTATATACAACTCAAAGTACATTTACAAGTCACTCCTCTTGGTTTTTAATAGAATTTTCCATGCTATCCCAGCTTTTTTTGGAATTGGGGTTGTACCTGGGGATCCTTTTAAAAAAGGAGCCTGGAACGATATTGGAATGGGGAAGGACCATAGCCTGGGAATTACCTGGGTAAGGTACGCAGGCTGCAACTGATTATAAGGAAGGAACGGAGGCTGTTACTGACCCTGGTGAAAGAAATGGAGGAAGGGACTGATGGTGGAAACAAACAGGGCAGACTCTATCACTGGGGAAGGAATAGCAGCTGGGACAGATGTTGGTGAAAGAACAGAAACTTACTCCCTCAGGAATTGAGAAGTGACTGGGGCAGAGGTTGAGGCAGAGGAGACTGACACTGAAGGAGGCCGGTCTGAGACTGACACTGTGGAAAGATTAGAACTTATAGACATCTAGCTAAGATTGGGACAGAGAGGAATGAGCCAAGATTTTGACTAAGGGTAAAGAGACTAGTGTCATTGAGCCTACAGGGTTAGATGCAGGGTGGTTTCCAGACTAAACCCCAGCCTGTGGGTCAACAGGTATCCATTTCAAGGTCCCACAAGCCTATAGGGCACTGCTTGCATTCTCAGAGAAACCTGCTCCACCAATGGCATTTCAGAAACCTTGTCTATTAAACACGATGGTTACAGCCTCTCCACCTGTAACAGGAACCATAAAATCATATGGATAGACAACAAGGTGCATGGGGTCATCTTCCCTTTAAAGGCACAATTGAGCCTATAAAGGAAACCCACCAAAATGGAAATTGTAAGTGACTCCTCCTAAAACGATGCCAGGCATGGTGTGTGGCACAGGGTTGCTCGTCCATCCTGGATCAGGATTTTGCCAGCAGCAGAGGCCAGAGATCTTTGTCTTGTGGTTGGTGGGACTGTCTACATGATGAATCGGGATTCTCAGTGGTCATTAATAGAGCAGGTTTTCCAAAAGCCATTGGTGGAGCAGGTTCCTCTAAGTCTGCCAGCAGTGTCCCAGTGGTTATTGGGGCCTTGAAATTGCTACCTGCAGACCAACAGGCTGGGGTTTGGCCTGGAAGCCATGGTCTGACATCACTGCAGCCAAATGACCCAAGACCAAGTGACCGTTCCTTCTCACTTCTGTGCCAAAAGAGGAATTTCTGTCTCAATAGCTCTCCTAAGCAATGGTAACCCCCCAACACACTCATCACGTAAGATCACAATAGCACTATAAATAAATGTGGAGGAAAGAGAGACATATTTCAGTTCAGAATTACCAGATATAAGAGTAGAACATGCTACTTACTGATCTCTCACTGATTCTGTAAGAATAATCTTTCTACTCTGTCCACTTAAAGTCTCCTTTAACAGTCAGGAACCAGAAGACAGGGCGTATTTTTGTTATTAATGGTTTTCCATGAGACAACAAAATCCATAACAGGGGTCAGAACACCCTGAAATACAAGCAGGGACTAAAAGGCTATGGAAAATTACAGAAACTGTGAGCTAGGATCATTGTGAAATGGTGTGATTGTGGCTTTCTTTTTTAGACGAGTTTGCAATTCTGTGTGGCAGCGAGAGGCCGGGATACCAAATCGATATTGTCACTGGACTAGTGATCGGTAACACACACACACACACACACACACACACACACACGCACAATTAGCTCAGATTTTATTCTTCTGTGTGTATATATGTGTCAGAGTGTGATCTGATCTGTGTGTGTCTGTGTGTTTGTTCAGATATCGACGAGTGCCATGAGATCCCCGGAGTGTGTGAGAATGGAGTGTGTATCAACCTTATTGGCAGTTTCCGGTGTGAATGTCCAATGGGCTTCGTCTACAACGACAAACTGCTCATCTGTGAAGGTTAGTGTGTGTGTGTGTGTGTGTGTGTGTGTGTGTGTGCGTGTGTAATACAATATATGGCCAAAAGTATGTGGACAGCTGACCATCATACCCATATGCGGTTCTTCCCCAAACTATTTGAAGCACACAGTTGTATAGAATATTTTTGTATGCTGTAGCTTTACAATTTCCCTTCATGGGAACTAAGAGTGACCTCGGGTAGCCTGAGGCCTGACCTCAAGACCACTGAACACCTTGGGGATGAACTGGAACACTGACTGAACACTAGACATCAGTGCCGGACCTCACTAATGCTATTGTAGGTGAATGGGCAGAAACACAGCCCCACAGCCACAGTCTGTATACCGTATATACTTTATTTTCCTGACAATACGTCACAGAGCGCATAAACGTGTTTCCACTGGAAGAATCAGGCACTTCTTACTTCTTACTCCACGATTAATACTCCAGAGTTCTCTTTCAGGAAAGCTACACAACTACAACTTTTTAGTTCCTCAGAACATTCTGGAACCACAGTGGATCTACACATGCTTTATAACTACTGTAACCACTGGAGCAGCATGGCTACCATAAATACACTACAAACTAATGCTGAATTATGCGTGTTATTGTTAAATCAGTGTGTCATATAGTACAGAAAATATAGCAACTGTATTCTTTATAAAGATAATGACGCGTGTGTGCGTGTGTGTGTGTGTGTGTGTGTGTAATATATCTCTTATCTCTCTTACAGATATTGACGAGTGTCAGAACGGACCCGTGTGTCAGCAGAACGCCAGGTGTTTGAATCTTGCAGGCAGTTATCGCTGCGATTGTGAACAAGGATACAGACTCACCCACACCGGACTGTGTCTGGGTCAGTGTGTGTGTGTGTGTGTGTATGTGTGTGTGTGAAAGAAAGAAAGAAAGGCAAATAAATAAATACAGTGCATGTGATTATAATAAATGTGTGTTTTATGAGTGCATTTCTATGGTGATGGTGGTGGTAGTGATGATGATGATGGTGATGATGATGATGGTGATGATGGTGATGATGGTGGTGATGATGATGGTGGTGATGATGGTGGTGATGGTGATGGTGATGATGGTAATGATGGTGGTGATGGTGATGGTGATGATGGTAATGATGGTGATGATGGTGATGATGATGGTGATGATGATGATGGTGGTGATGATGATGATGGTGATGATGGTGGTGATGATGATGGTGATGATGGTGGTGATGATGGTGATGTTGGTGATGATGGTGATGATGGTGATGATGGTGATGATGATGGTGATGATGGTGGTGATGATGGTGGTGATGGTGATGATGATGATGGTGATGATGATGGTGTTGATGGTGATGATGATGATGGTGATGATGGTGGTGATGATGGTGATGACTATAATGGTGATGATGAAGATGATGATGGTGATGACTATAATGGTGATGGTGGTGATGATGATGATGATGACTATAATGGTTATGATGATGTTCATGATGATAATGTGTGTCTCACAGATCGTAACGAGTGTGTAGAGAACCCTAATGTGTGTAGTCCAGGTCAGTGTATCGATTTGGTGGGAGGATATCGGTGTCTCTGCCCCAATGGCTACAAGGCCATCACTGCCCCTGCCATGTGCATAGGTAAGTGTGTGTGTGTGTGTGTGTGTGTGTGTGTGTGTGTGTATTATACTTCATTGTCTGTGTTATCCCACTTGTGTTTAATGATGTGTATCTCCAGATTGAGTAATTTGAGTGTGAGCACATAGTTGTGTAAAGCTGGTTGTGATGTGATGTGTGTGTGTGTGTGTGTGTGTGTGTGAGTTTAGATGTGGACGAGTGTGAGAGACAGCCGTGTGGTAATGGAACGTGTAAGAACACCATTGGCTCCTACACCTGCCTCTGCTATCCAGGGTTCCAACTGTCGCACAATGATGACTGCATCGGTAACACACACACACACGCACGCACGCACACACACACACACACACACACACACACACACACATACAGCTACCCAGAATTAAATCTGTTCCATTAGGAATTCATGCATCTCTTATATCACACACACACACACACACACACACACACACACACACACACACACGCCTCAGCAGAGTTGAAATCCAGATCTGGTTTTGAAATCTTTCTGGGAAACTGAAGCAGACTCTCCTGGATTTGTTTATGTTTGGCTGTAGGCCCAGTGGGTCTTTGGTTCAGTTCACACACTTTCACAACTACAAGTACACAAACACACAACACATATGTTCCACTATAAATCAGTCATTATGTTATCTCATGTGACAATAATGTGTGTAATATGCATGCCCTGTTTATATGAGTCACACGTGTGTGTGTGTGTGTGTGTGTGTGTGTGTGTGTGTGTGTGTGATGCATGTGCTGTGTTCAGATACTGATGAGTGTACCACACAGAGAGGAATATGTCGCAATGGGAACTGTATCAACACAGTGGGTTCCTTCATATGTGTGTGTCGTGATGGTTATGAACTTTCTCCAGATGGCCGGGTGTGTGTGGGTAAGAACACAAAACGCTCCATATATCAGTGTGTGGGGACTTACACAAAATGTAACACAAATATACAGCATATGTAATATAACCAAGACAAAGACAACATTGAGACCCACACCAAGACTCTGAACAAGACTCTGTATGAAGACCTGGACCCAAACCAAGACCAAGCCTCGGACCAAGACTTTGAACATTGGGGAAGAGACACAGACCAAGACTGAGCACTGAGAACAGGATAGAGACTCTGCACACACAGACCCAGACACAGACCAAGAGCATGGAGACTGAAACCCAGTCCGAGACTCTATGCATGGAGACTGAGACCCAAATCAGGACTTCCCCAGACGAAGACTGAGCCAAAGAACTCTCTGACCATGTACACAGAAAACCAGATCAAGACTCTGAGCATTGAGACCTAATTCCAGTCCAACATCACAAGCTCAAGACCCCCTATCTCCGTGGTATTATATATTTATTTCCTGTATGTGTAATGTTCTTATTTTCAGATATTAATGAGTGTGATATCAATCCTGGAACTTGTAGTCCTGGAACCTGCCAAAATCTGGATGGCTCCTACAGGTGTATCTGCCCTTCTGGATATTACCTCTCAGCGGAGAAGTGCCTAGGTACGATCCTCTCTGATCTTACAGTTCTAAATATTTTTCAGTTATTTGATATAATTTATCATTACACAGCTCTTGCTTTAATTACATGCTAAATATTAGCACGTTACTGCAGGACATTCAGAACCTCTACATGGTTATCTGTCGTGGTAATCGGCACAAAAACCACAACTAGACTTTTTTAAATACAAAGTTAGCTCTTGTAGCTGACTAGCATAGCTCAGTAGCTGGCAGGTTAAAGCCTTTGTGTGCTGTATCAGTGTGTTTTCCATTAACCACCCATGTAGTACCAAATATTCCAGATGTTCTCTGCCAAAATGCTGTGCATTTAGACAGCCTCCTCCCACAGCCTTGTGTGGAATATCATGATATATTGTATTACTACGCTGTGTCAAATTGGCTATTTTTCATTATGGAGCAGTGAATTCAGGTCTTGGTGGTGATTCGTTCTGCTGATTTTCAGACACACACTTTCTGCCTGTAAGGGATTAGATATAAGTGTTCAGTTTAATTTCTGGCCTGAGTCAATTCTTCTATGTTTTGTGCTGAGAACCTGGAGGAGAATCAGAAATTGAAAACACAGTGTTGGGAATAAACAACATAGTGAGTGTGTATCTCAACATAGCAGGTGCTTTAAGCCAAAATTACACACATTCGAGACACAATACAATCTATGTACAATTCTGATGAATGTGTAGAACCTTCTGATCATTAACTCAGAACCTTATCAATGGCACTTCCTGCATGCTTTTGACCACTTTTTGGAAAATGAGTCTTAATAACTCATCACCTAAGTTTCAGCAAGCTATTTTTCCCCAGATATCGATGACTGTGCTCAGACTCCAGATATCTGTATCTTTGGACAATGCCAAAATACAGAAGGAAGCTTCAAGTGCATCTGTCCTGAAGGCTTCCAGCTCTCTTCCTCTGGGAGGAGGTGTGTGGGTGAGTATTTTCTGCTACACACACTCTCTTTTGATGAAACAGGTGTATTCATTTTCTGAGCAAAACTAAACAGATTTTCACCAAACGAGCAGAAATTCTGGTGATCCAGAAGGATGAGTGCCAGATGATAACATGTCTGCATTTGGCTCCGTTCTATTTCAGTCCCTACCAACTTCTCCTACACTCCTACATTCTTCTTCATCCAACTTCATCTGATTCAGAAATCAGAATTTACACTCGACTGCCTAATTATTAGTTCCCCCTACCTAGTAAATAAAATGCAAGCCATAGTACTTTGCAGTGTGTGCAAAAAATAAAAATATGACAAAACAATATATCAATATAACAATATATATAAAGATCAAAAGGTATCAGGAGGACACTGATGTCTGTTGTTCTAACACAGTGGTCAGCAACCTTCTTCCTGGAGATCTACCTTCCTGCAGGTTTCATCTCCGACCAAAATCAAACACACCTGTTTTAGCTTATCAAGAGCTTCTTACGCCAATGATTAGATGGTCAGGTGGACACCATTATTGATGGAGCTAAAGTTTTCAGGAAGGTAGTTCTCCAGGAACAGGGTTGGTGACCATGCTCTAACATGTTCCCATGAGATCCATCTGATACCAGAACTTGTGTCCAGATTAGTGAGAGCTTATTTCCCTTCCAAACACATTAAAAAATGAACCAGGAAACAACTTTCTTGTGAGAAGCTATCTCAAACAAACAGCCATGCTGGACAGCCAGATCCTATATCCTAGTCAAAACAACAGATTATGTCAGAAGATCCACAGCATCAGTATGTGTATCACTACTGTGATCATAAGATCACATAAGCTCTTCACCATGCAGACCTGACCTGGAGCTGTGGCTGGTGAAATAGAAGGGTTTGAAAATAAACAGATCCTTGAAGGCTGACATATCAGTGCAGCTGCTGAATAGTTAGGGTTTATGGGTGACCTCAGCTTGGATGTTTCCTGTAGAAGTGAAGGAATTTGACCAGCCTGGAAAACTTGTCTGTTGGACTAGTTGTTTTTAAAGAAGAAGCCTTTATTTGTCACATATAAATTACTGTACATTACAGTGAAATTCTTTCTTCACATATCCCACCTTGTTAGGTAGTTGGGGTCAGAGCGCAGGGTTGGCCATGAAACGGCCCTCTGGAGAAGATGCTCAAGATGCCTTTCTAAATCCCGAACAATGGCAGCTTGGCAGTGCTAGGACTTGAACCCCTGACCTTCTGATCAGTAACCCAGAGCCTTTAACCTTTGGTGGCTTAATGGTTAGGCAAGCCCCCTGTAAGAGGAATCCCATTTTAACAAAGAACCCTTTCACAATGGAACTAAGTTTGAGTACAAAACTATGAATCAGTGAAAATGAGGTATTTAGGACAGAATCTAATCAGCTCTGTATGTGTCAGGCCTATAGCCTATAACCCTAACCTTAACCCAACCCAGTAAAGCAGGGTGGGGCAGGTTCTTCTCTAATGCTATATCCAAATGTTAAACCAGAACATTATCCACAAGGTCTCCTCACAGCACCAGAGCTAAACGTCCTGTATGAAATGTGGGGTGCGGTGTTGGACTGCCAGCTCACTGTTTTCTGGTATGTCCACAACCCGTGCTGGAAATGTTTAAACTCCACAAGGGCAGCAAGCTGCACCAGCCGGCCAACACTTTTCCCCAATGACAGATGGCACTTAACTGAAGGCATGTGAAGAGCTTTGCTGGTGGACATAGAGGTCCATCACGGCCATTGCCCAATCAAAGGCTCTACCAAAGGACAAGAACATGAAGAACTTTCATAGGAGAAGTGGAAGATTTGCAGTCTGAATATTAATGAGCATTGTGAAATAATTGGGGTGTTGTAAAAAAGTAAAAGTCAATGGCAAGAGTGTCAGTAGTGGTCATTGGTTGCCCCCTAATGAGAGCGCGTGGTATGATAAGTGTAAAGTGAATAAAAAGACATTTAAGAGAAATGTTAAGCAAAAGTAAAGGTGAAAACAAGATCAAATAATAAAATATTAAGGATTGTTGAGTTTCAGATTCAGTCAGAAATAGATCGAGGTGATTCAAAAACAATTAAAAATTAAGTTTATTCTAAATAAAACATGAGGTAAAAGTAGTTTCCTTACAGTCAAGTAGAGGTAAGAGGAAGTGAGTAGGACAGAATTAGCACTTGACTCTGCCTAGCACATATCTGATGCCTTTGTACTCGCTCACCCTCTCAGTGTTTCCATCATCTCATCCCTGTATCTGTGTAGACGAAAATAAAAAACAGATTCAACAAACAGTACATTCATGTGTGTGTGTGTGTGTGTGTGTGTGTGTGTGTGTGTGTGTGTGTGTACTAGGTTTTTTTTTTTTTTATAAAATACAAAACAGATGATGGAGTGTTCGCCATCTATTCATGAACACCAATAACCTGTCCAAATGTGCGCACGCTCACACACACACTCACACACATGCGCGCACACACACACACACACACACACACACACGTCAGTGTCACTGCTGTACTGAGAGTAAACCACCACCTGAATTATATCTGCTCAGTACTATGTTCTCTCCATGGATGGATTTGAGCAGGGTTCCAGTCCTTGATCTGAGTGATACAGTGACTACAGTCAGTAACTGTACACCTACAAAGTGACGTGTGGTGTGTGGAGCTGAAAAAGTGTCAAATGTGTGTTCTGATCAATCTCTCTCTCTCTCTCTCTCTCTCTCTCTCTCTCTCTCTCTCTCTCAGATAAACGAGTGAGTTTTTGTTACACTAAGTTTGAGAATGGTCGTTGTTCAGCTCCGAAGCCTCTGAACACCACTAAAGGAGAATGTTGCTGCAGTGCTATGCCTGGTCATGGATGGGGAGACCCCTGTAACTTCTGCCCCAACAAGACCTCTAGTGAGAAAACACACACACACACACACACACACACACACACACACACACACACACACACACACACACACACACACACACACCTGTAATAATGTAACTTTATAGAAACCAAGTGAAGATCACTGTAGACTTCAGGAGGACCTAGCCCAAAATCACAGACTGGAACAAACTTTTCCTGATAATAGTGTTCGGTACATGATATGATATCTTATCTATTTTAAACTGGAACATACAATTCCTAAAAAGAAATATAAAAGGGGTGTCATCTGATACACCATCCATCTATATGAAACTAAAACAAAGCAATTGATATTTTATTGTCGTGACAGAAGGTTAGCACTCGGATACATTCTTCCCTTTGAATTTCACTTTGAAGTCATGGGAAGAGTTGACAGGAGAGGTTTAACAACAGTATTACAGCCGTCCATGGCCAGGAGTCAAGGGAGCAAAACTGTGCACGCTCAATCATGTGACCCAGCATTTTGAAAAGAAGCGGTTGTCTGGGTTCATGAAGCAGGGGTTAGCCTTCACCCTTCCCGGGTGGTACATGTTGTATGATAGAGGAGCGCTGGCTGGTGGGAATTGGTACATGACCAAACTGGAGTAAAAAATGGGGAGAATCTTAAATAAATAAATAATGACACTGAAAGCTGTATTTCACATAAACCTAATGTAGTTATATGTAATATGTGTGTGTCAATGTGTGTGTCAATGTGTGTGTGTGTGTGTTTCAGATGACTTCAGCCTTCTCTGCTACAGCACTGGACAACCGTACGGGACAGACGATGGACCCGAGGGTGAGCTGCTCCTGATCAGTCTGATGGATTGTTTAATTATTGACTCATTTATTGAAAATAAAAATGTTTTTTTTTAATCGCAGACACGGATGAGTGCAAAGACCCGAACATCTGCCATAACGCTCAGTGTATAAACACAGACGGCTCGTTCCGTTGTGACTGTCACATCGGATACACTCTCGACTCGTCAGGGGCAAACTGCACAGGTAACTCATAGCAGTAACACACACACACACCCCACTATGCACACAATAATACACACTCCAGTAGTTTACCTTCAGGGTTAGGTGTTATGAAATTTGATTGTTTTTATCCAGTGGGAACCTTGAACACCTGAAGACGGTGAACATGCGGTGCTGTGTGTAGTGTTAATGCCGTCATGCTGGGAAATAAGAGACAGATGTTGAGATGGACGATGATAACTATTTACTGAATCAGTGTTCCATGTGTTGTTCTGCCTCAGATATAGATGAGTGCAGCGTGGGGAACCCATGTGGTAACGGAACCTGCACTAATGTGATTGGAGGATTTGAGTGTGCATGTGACGAGGGATTCGAACCTGGACCCATGATGACATGTGAAGGTACGTACACACACACACACACACACACACACACACACACACACACACACACACTCTCTACATTAAGCTTAACGCGGAACTCTAACATGCTAATGGTGATGTTCTGGCAGATGTGAACGAGTGTTCCCAGAATCCTTTGCTGTGTGCCTTCCGCTGTATGAACACATACGGCTCCTATGAGTGTAAATGTCCTGCGGGATACGTACTCCGAGAAGATCAGCGGATGTGCAGAGGTACACACCCATACACATAATATCTCCAAAACTGGAAAATAAACACACACACACACACACACACACACTGCAAGATGAATGTGATGTGTGTTTCAGACCAGGACGAGTGTGCAGAAGGTCTGGATGACTGCAAGTCCAAAGGAATGACCTGTAAGAACCTGATCGGAACCTACATGTGTATCTGTCCAGAGGGATACACCCGAAAACCAGGAGGAGAGGGGTGTATAGGTGAGACACACTCTCACACACAGCATGCAGTGTAATGTGTTGAGTCACCATGAGTCTCAGAACAGCTTCAACACTAACCCTGGACATTGATTCTACGTGTTTGTGGAACTATACTAGAACAATGGAGAACCGTTCTTCCAAAAGATATTCCCTCAGTTGGTGTTTTTATTATTATTGAGGTATTACAGAGTTGTGTGTTTGTGTGTGTGTAGATCTGAACGAGTGTACAGCGAAGCCCAGAGTGTGTGAGAATGGCCGCTGTGAGAACACGGTGGGAAGCTACAGGTGCAGGTGTGACCAAGGATTCATGCCCAGCTCCACAATTACAGAGTGTATCGGTGAGTGTGTTTGTGTGTGTGTGTGTGTGTGTGTGTGTGTCTGTGTGTGTGTGTGTGTGTGTGTTTTAGTTTGTATTTTTATTTTCACTCTAGACCAGTGGTCACCAACACTCTTCCTTGAGATCTACCTTCCTGCAGGTTTCATCTCCTACCAACATCTAACACCTGTTCCGGTTGATCAGGAGCTTCTTAAGGCTGTGATTAGATGGTCAGGTGGTGACCATTATGTTTGGAGCTAAAGTCTTCAGGAAGGTAGATGTTCTCCAGGAACAGGGCTGGTGACTACTGCCCTAGACTGAAGCTGATCGGTGTTCTGGGTCTTGTGTTGCAGATAATCGGCAGGGTTTCTGTTTCACTGAGGTTCTGCAGACTTTGTGTCAGATGGGCTCCTCCAACCGAGTGAGCGTGACGAAATCGGAGTGTTGTTGTAATGGAGGTCGCGGTTGGGGATCAGACTGTGAGATCTGTCCTCTTCCTGGAACGACCCAGTACAAAAAAATGTGCCCACTTGGTCCTGGATACACCACCGACCGACAGGGTGAGCTTTACTCCTGACTTATTACACATGCTGTTGATTTGTTTAATATTACTTTTTGTTTATTACATTTGGATTTTTGTACATCTTCTGGATTAGTTAAAAAATGAATGATGCAGTTTCCCACTTCAGTGTTTATACAACCAGGAAATCCCCCAGTAATGCCACATGTGCACTACCTGCAATAACACCAAATCTCCTGACAATTTCTTAATCATAAGAGGAACTAATGATCTACAGGTTTAAGATCTACACGTTGGTTTGAGAAGGTCAACGAGTTGATATTAAGCCTTTTATTCTTCCTCCAGAACGGTCCGAGTAAACGGCCTTACCACGTTTACACACCTGACATTTACAGCTGAGAACTTGCATGTGTTTTGTGCAGATATTGATGAGTGTAAGGTGATGGGGAATCTGTGTAAGAACGGACGATGTGTGAACACACAGGGCTCCTACCAGTGCGTCTGTAACCCCGGATACACCACCGACATTACCAGCACCATCTGTGTTGGTGAGTGAGTGAGTGTGTCTGTGTGTGTAAGAGCTTACATGTGCCATCCTGTTCCTCCTCTTCATTATAACGCGGTCAGACAGATGAACGTAGGTTTCAGAGGATGTGTCTCCTGTGAGGATGGGGTACAGGTTAGGGTAGATGTGATAAAAGGCACAGGTTAGGATTTAGGGGAGGGGTTAAAGGATGAGAATTCCTGTAGGTGGTAGAACTCATGAGTTAGAAGATAGAGGTTAAGGTTTAAAGGTTAGGGGATGTGAATGGGAATACAGAGGTTATAAAAGTTTGGGAGATGATATCAGGTCATGCCTTTGGAGAATAAGGCTTCTCTGAATAAATGAAGCATAATGCTGCAGGTATTCAAAGTCTGTTAAAAGTTTCAATAAAATTTGCCTTTTTGGAAAATTTCCCAGTAATGTTTGACTTTCCGAGTACTGTAGCAGAACAACTGCAAGGTCATCAGACCTTGAAGTTATGATTTCAACAAAAATGAACAATGTCTATAATATCCCCTTTTATCCCAAATGTAGTTGATGAGCTGAAATTTGCAGCATTTGCAGATAAACCAGTCCCTCCCGGGTTTAGCGATTTTGCGCAGAAATTAACGTAAAATCCACAATATTCAGAGGAGCTGCAAGTTCAAAATTAAAGCAGAGTCATGTGACGTCATCACAACGCGCAGTCAGCCAACGCCCTCTTCCATTCACATGTGTCGAACACGAGTATAGCTATAAGCTCTCATTTACCAACAAACATCACTGTGAAAGGCCATGCAAAACACAAATCGCAGGAAATTTGCGTTTTTGCACGGCCTTTCACAGTGATGATTTCGCCGATTTAACTAGTTTTCCACAAAAAAAGCACAAAAACTCAGCAAATTGCTGAGTTTTTGCTTTTTAAAAGTTTGCGTTTTAAAAGTTTATTTAAAAAGCCGCAGCAAAATCAAGCGTTTTTGGCCTTAATGATCACAAAACACCTCCTGTAGGGACTGATTCACTATTATAATTAGTGATATTGGTGAGGGGTTAGTGGTTGGGTTAGTGGATAAGAGGCTCAAGAAAAACATGGATGTTTGGAAAACATGGTTGATTGGGAATAATGGTTGATTATGGTAAGGGAATAAATGAATGAGGAAATGGAGGTTAGGAGTTAGTGGCTAAAGATTACTGGCTATGTAATAATAACATAGCCGAGTGGCTATGGGGATCAGGAGATCAGTTATTAAGGAAACGGCTATGGGATAAGTGATATTGTTAAGAGGATAGGGTGAAAGAGGATTCTATGAAATAGAATGTGATAATAGAAGATAACGATTAGGTCTGACCGTGGTTAGTTTATATGGCTTTCTTGAATTGTCTTTAATCTCCAAGACATTTTAATCCATATTTGTTTGTAACTCCTAGAGAACATTTTTTAAAGCCTGTTGATTTTGAAAACACACACTCACACACACACACACACACACACACAATGTTGTCTCTCTGCACAGATGTGGATGAGTGTGCTCAGGCTCCTAAACCATGCAACTTCATCTGTAAGAACATCGAGGGAGGAT
Organism: Ictalurus punctatus; assembly: GCF_001660625.3. Lineage (NCBI taxonomy): Eukaryota > Metazoa > Chordata > Actinopteri > Siluriformes > Ictaluridae > Ictalurus > Ictalurus punctatus. The sequence continues at coordinate 35,762,370 of NC_071284.1, forward strand.
ACGTGTGCTCCTGTCCACGGGGTTACATACTGCAGGAGGACCGCAAGAGCTGCAAAGGTAACACACACACACACACACACGCACACTGATGAAGTCCAAACGATCAATTATAAAGTAAGTAAAAGCAGAATATATGTAAATGGATAGATAATAGTCAGTGATGGTGGATTTTGTGGACGGTACCTTCACTCAGACCTTCACGCAGACGTGTCTTCAAGCCAGAGACCTGAGAGTGCTGCTAGTTTCATTAGCCTTATTATCTTGTCTTGAAGGTCTCTTTCATCATCCTCTTATTATGTTACTTCAGTAACCAGGGTGTGTCCTTGATTATCAAACTCTTCTGAACACTGTATAACATCTCTCACTTACCACACATTTCTCCATGATCTCTCTTGTAGATCTGGACGAATGCTCCACTAAACAGCATAACTGTCAGTTTCTGTGTGTGAACACAATCGGTGGATTCACCTGCAAGTGTCCACCTGGATTCACGCAACATCACACAGCCTGCATCGGTAACACACACACACACACACACACACACACACACACTACATTTCCAGGTACTCAGTAGTACAATATATTGTCAAAAGTATGTGTACCCCTTCTGCTGCACTCTTCTGGGAAGGCTTTCCACTAGATTTTGGGGCGTGGCTGTGGAGATTTGTGATCATTCAGTTACAAGAGCGTTAGTGAGGTTGAGGTCAGGTGCTGATGTTGATGTGAGGAGGCTCCAATTCCAGTTCATCCCAAACTACAATCGTAGAAAAGGATGCGTTCACTTTCAGTATAGCAATCAAACAACGCTCAATAACGAGACGTGGCACTTTATCCATTGTAAGTTCAATTTATGATCCTTTGGGGTTTCTGTCACCTATCATTCTTTCTGCCAAGCAAATTCTGCAGAATCTGTGTAGGATCAAACTTCCATGGTATGAAAAGATCCCTTTGAATATTGCTTTAAGGTGGCAAAGATGGCTTGATGAGTTGATTCCTTTAAACACTTTTAAAGGTGAGCAGATGCTCAATATGCAAAGATTTGATGCAAGTGAGGTTGGGTACGGAGCTGTGTCATACCTCAGACGCCTAAATGACAAAGGAGAAGTGAATGTGGCATTCACCATAGGAAAGGTCAAAGTAGTGCCACTTAAACAAACGACCATTCCAAGACTGGAATTATCAGCAGCAGTCCTAGCTGTACGCTTAGACAGGATGTTGAGCCGCAGTTTCATCTGGATGAATCTTTCTTCTGGTCAAACAGCACTACAGTACTGAAATATATAGCTAGCTAACACAAGGAGAAGATTAAAAACTTACGTAGCAAACAGAATCTCCATTGTTCACTTCCATTCAGTCCTTACAGTGGAAATACATCAGATCAAAACAAAATCCTGCAGATGCAGCTTCAAGAAGCATGAAGAACTGAAGAATTACAGCCCAAGAGAACCCATGTCACACCCCTCTTCATCTCCCTCCACTGGCTTCTTGTAGCTGCCCGCATCAAATTCAAGGCCTTGATGCTCACCTACAAGACCTTGTCAGGAACAGCGCCCCCTACCTCAACTCTCTCCTGAACGCCTACGTTCCCTCACGCAATCTGCGATCAATTAGCGACCAACGTTTAGTAGTTCCCACTCAGCATGGCTCAAGCTCCCTTTCAAGAACCTTCACACTAACTGCTCCTCAGTGGTGGAATGAACTTCCAACCTCAATCCGGACCACAGAATCTCTCACCATCTTCACAAAACAGCTAAAGACCCTCCTCTTCCGTGAACATCTAACCAACTCATAAAAAATTTTTAATTACATTTTTTAAAAATTACTCTGGCACTTACATCTCGTCTCTGCACACTTTGCTTCTTCTGGAACTCAATTAAAGATCTTGTACAGTAACACTACTCGTATTGTTCTCCGCTTGATATATCGCTTTGCTTGTATTTTCTCATTTGTAAGTCGCTTTGGATAAAAGCGTCTGCTAAATGAATAAATGTAAATGTAAGAATTCCTTCATTCTCAAGTTTGGATCAATGGGCCTGACTTCCTTTTAAAGCCACCAACTCAATGGTCTGAAGCAAAGGAAGAAGTGAACTTGATTCTGGATAATGATCCAGAAGTCAACATCAATAAGGGCATAAAATGGACCTTCAACCCTCCTCATGGTGCTGTTTAGGAGCACTTAATCCAGCAAGTCAAGAAAGTGCTTTACTCAGTAGTAAAACAGCAGATGCTGGACGATGAAGCTTTGCATATCGTTTTATGTGAAGTAGAAGCAATACTGAATGACCCTCCGATCACTCCATCTTCAGTCACTCCATCTTCAGATGATCCAGTTCCAGTTCATAGGTGGGGTTGAGGTCAGGGCTCTGTACAGTATATTCGAGTTCTTCCACCTTCTTCCAACCTTCACACACCAGGTCTTCATGGAGCTCGCTTTGTGCACAGTGTCAATACCATTCTATTCTATTTTATTTGTATAGCGCTTTTTACAATGGACATTGTCTCAGAGTCATGGTGGAACAGGTTTGGTTTGGGCTATGGGCTAACAGGATATGAGTGTGATGGTCATGGGGGCACATACTTTTTACATTACATTACATTTACAATATTTGGCAGATGCCCTTATCCAGAGTGAGTTACATTTATCTTATTCATACATCTGAGCTATTGAGGGTTAAGGGCCTCACTTAAGGGCCCAATAGTAGTATCTTGGTGGTGCTGGGGTTTGAACTCGTGACCTTCTGAGCAGTAACACCTCCACCACTGAGACACCACCAACGCTTTGGCCAGATAGTGTATTTACTGTGCTGCTAGTCTAGCTTTAAACACACATGCTTAGACACTGAACATCCTGTGTGTGTGTGTGTGTGTGTGTGTGTGTGTGTGTGTGTAGATAATAACGAGTGTACGTCAGATCCAGGTCTTTGTGGTAGTAACGGAGTGTGTCAGAACAGTCCAGGAAGTTTCAGCTGCGAGTGCCAGAGAGGGTTCTCACTCGACCAGGGTGGCCAACGCTGCGAAGGTCAAACACACACTACATACATTTCCATCCATGTTTTTTATTTGTACTTACTGATTGACACATGTGCGAATTCACGTGTGTGTGTGTGTGCAGATGTTGATGAGTGTGACGGAGATCATCGGTGTAATCATGGCTGTCAGAATCTGATTGGTGGATTCAGGTGTAGCTGTCCTCACGGCTACCTGCAGCACTACCAGTGGAACCAGTGTGTCGGTGAGATGCCTATGAATCACACACACACACACTCACACTCACACACACACACACACACACACAGTGTGAGTGACTCTGAGTGCTGCTGGTTTGTGTTCAGATGAGAACGAGTGTCAGAGTGGGCAGGTGTGTGGCGGTGCGTCGTGTCACAACACACTGGGCAGTTTCCGCTGTGTGTGTCCCAGCGGCTTCATGTTCACTCACAACAGCGGCGCGTGCGAGGACGTGAACGAGTGCTCATCTCCACAGAACCCCTGCAACTACGGCTGCTCCAACACCGACGGCGGTTTTGTGTGTGTGTGTCCACCCGGATACTACAGAGCCGGACAGGGGTGAGACACACACACACACACACACACACACACTTCCTTATGGAGATTTATAACAGCACAATGCAGAATAAAGTACAGATAGTACAGGAGCTACTACACAGAGAAAAGTGCGTGATTATACTGTGTGTGTGTGTGTGTGTGTGTGTGTGTGTGTGTGTGTGTGTGTGTGTGTAGGCACTGCGTATCAGGAGTGGGCTTCAGCAGCAGTACTCCACCTGCAGTAGATGAGGAGAACGCTCTCTCACCTGAAGCGTGTTACGAGTGTAAGATCAACGGCTATCCAAAGAAAGGCCGGAAACGACGCAGCAGCAACACAACCGAGGAACACACCACACAGGTACACACTAACACACCACACAGGTACACACTAACACACCACACAGTACACACTAACACACCACACAGGTACACACTAACACACCACACAGTACACACTAACACACCACACAGGTACACACTAACACACCACACAGGTACACACTAACACACCACACAGGTACACACTAACACACCACACAGTACACACTAACACACCACACAGTACACACTAACACACCACACAGGTACACACTAACACACCACACAGTACACACTAACACACCACACAGGTACACACTAACACACCACACAGGTACACACTAACACACCACACAGGTACACACTAACACACCACACAGGTACACACTAACACACCACACAGGTACACACTAACACACCACACAGGTACACACTAACACACCACACAGTACACACTAACACACCACACAGTACACACTAACACACCACACAGGTACACACTAACACACCACACAGTACACACTAACACACCACACAGGTACACACTAACACACCACACAGGTACACACTAACACACCACACAGGTACACACTAACATAACACACAGGTACACACTAACACACCACACAGTACACACTAACACACCACACAGTACACACTAACACACCACACAGGTACACACTAACACACCACACAGGTACACACTAACACACCACACAGGTACACACTAACACACCACACAGTACACACTAACACACCACACAGGTACACACTAACATAACACACAGGTACACACTAACACACCACACAGTACACACTAACACACCACACAGGTACACACTAACACACCACACAGGTACACACTAACACACCACACAGGTACACACTAACACACCACACAGGTACACACTAACACACCACACAGTACACACTAACACACCACACAGGTACACACTAACACACCACACAGGTACACACTAACACACCACACAGGTACACACTAACACACCACACAGTACACACTAACACACCACACAGGTACACACTAACACACCACACAGGTACACACTAACACACCACACAGTACACACTAACACACCACACAGTACACACTAACACACCACACAGGTACACACTAACACACCACACAGGTACACACTAACACACCACACAGGTACACACTAACACACCACACAGGTACACACTAACACACCACACAGTACACACTAACACACCACACAGTACACACTAACACACCACACAGGTACACACTAACACACCACACAGTACACACCACACAGGTACACACTAACACACCACACAGGTACACACTAACACACCACACAGTACACACTAACACACCACACAGTACACACTAACACACCACACAGTACACACTAACACACCACACAGGTACACACTAACACACCACACAGGTACACACTAACACACCACACAGTACACACTAACACACCACACAGTACACACTAACACACCACACAGGTACACACTAACACACCACACAGTACACACTAACACACCACACAGGTACACACCACACAGGTACACACTAACACACCACACAGGTACACACCACACAGGTACACACTAACACACCACACAGGTACACACTAACACACCACACAGGTACACACCACACAGTACACACTAACACACCACACAGGTACACACTAACACACCACACAGGTACACACCACACAGTACACACTAACACACCACACAGTACACACTAACACACCACACAGGTACACACTAACACACCACACAGGTACACACTAACACACCACACAGTACACACTAACACACCACACAGGTACACACTAACACACCACACAGGTACACACTAACACACCACACAGGTACACACTAACACACCACACAGTACACACCACACAGGTACACACTAACACACCACACAGGTACACACCACACAGGTACACACTAACACACCACACAGTACACACTAACACACCACACAGTACACACTAACACACCACACAGTACACACTAACACACCACACAGGTACACACTAACACACCACACAGTACACACTAACACACCACACAGGTACACACTAACACACCACACAGGTACACACCACACAGGTACACACTAACACACCACACAGTACACACTAACACACCACACAGTACACACTAACACACCACACAGGTACACACTAACACACCACACAGTACACACCACACAGGTACACACTAACACACCACACAGGTACACACTAACATAACACACAGGTACACACTAACACACCACACAGTACACACTAACACACCACACAGTACACACTAACACACCACACAGGTACACACTAACACACCACACAGGTACACACTAACACACCACACAGTACACACTAACACACCACACAGTACACACTAACACACCACACAGGTACACACTAACACACCACACAGGTACACACTAACACACCACACAGTACACACTAACACACCACACAGTACACACTAACACACCACACAGGTACACACTAACACACCACACAGGTACACACTAACACACCACACAGTACACACTAACACACCACACAGTACACACTAACACACCACACAGGTACACACTAACACACCACACAGGTACACACTAACACACCACACAGTACACACTAACACACCACACAGGTACACACTAACACACCACACAGGTACACACTAACACACCACACAGTACACACTAACACACCACACAGGTACACACTAACACACCACACAGTACACACCACACAGGTACACACTAACACACCACACAGGTACACACTAACACACCACACAGTACACACTAACACACCACACAGGTACACACTAACACACCACACAGTACACACCACACAGGTACACACTAACACACCACACAGGTACACACTAACACACCACACAGGTACACACTAACATAACACACAGTTACACACCACACAGGTACACACTAACACACCACACAGGTACACACCACACAGTACACACCACACAGGTACACACTAACACACCACACAGGTACACACTAACACACCACACAGGTACACACTAACACACCACACCACACAGGTACACAACACACAGGTACACACTAACACAGAACACTAACACAACACACAGGTACACAATATCACAACATGTATCAGGTTTTATAATTTATTAGATGTAATTCATTCAGAGGGATTTCGCTTACAATGTAATTCATTGGGTGGGGTTTTGGTTACGATGTAATTTATTGGGAGGGGTTTTGGTCATGATGTAATTTATTGGGAGGGGTTTTGGTCATGATGTAATTTATTGGGAGGGGTTTTGGTCATGATGTAATTTATTGGGAGGGGTTTTGGTTACGATGTAATTTATTGGGAGGGGTTTTGGTTACGATGTAATTTATTGGGAGGGGTTTTGGTTACGATGTAATTTATTGGGAGGGGTTTTGGTCATGATGTAATTTGTTGGGAGGGGTTTTGGTCATGATGTAATTTATTGGGAGGGGTTTTGGTCATGATGTAATTTATTGGGAGGGGTTTTGGTCATGATATAATTTATTGGGAGGGGTTTTGGTTACGATGTAATTTATTGGGAGGGGTTTTGGTTACGATGTAATTTATTGGGAGGGGTTTTGGTTACGATGTAATTTATTGGGAGGGGTTTTGGTCATGATGTAATTTGTTGGGAGGGGTTTTGGTCATGATATAATTTATTGGGAGGGGTTTTGGTTACGATGTAATTTATTGGGAGGGGTTTTGGTCATGATGTAATTATTGGGAGGGGTTTTGGTCATGATGTAATTTGTTGGGAGGGGTTTTGGTCATGATATAATTTATTGGGAGGGGTTTTGGTCATGATGTAATTTATTGGGAGGGGTTTGGGTCATGATGTAATTATTGGGAGGGGTTTTGGTCATGATGTAATTATTGGGAGGGGTTTTGGTCATGATGTAATTTATTGGGAGGGGTTTTGGTTACGATGTAATTTATTGGGAGGGGTTTTGGTTATGATGTAATTTATTGGGAGGGGTTTTGGTTATGAAGTAATTTTCTGGGTGGGGTTTTGGTTATGATGTAATTTATTGGGAGGGGTTTGGTTACGTTGTAATTTATTGGGAGGGGTTTGGTTATCTTCTGATGTATCATGAATGTTTTATAAAGAGCATTACTGTTAGAATAAATTTTTCCACCAGTGTTCGGGACATAGCATTAATCTCTTCTACTTTTAGGTTGATCAAGAAGTGATTACTTCAGCCAGCGTGGATGTTGATGACATCATTCGTTTTAACCTGAGCGTTGGAGACCTAAGTGCTAAAGATCACATCATCGAGTTCCTGCCAGCTCTCTCCACACTCAAAAACCACGTCCGTTATGCTATCGACTTGGGGAACGATGCTGGCCTGTTCAAACTCAACCAGCGGGATGGAGTGAGCTTCCTGCACTTGTCCAAAAACAAGCGTCACCACCTTCTGCCTGGAGTTTATTATTTACAAATCAGCGGCGTTCCTGTGTATGGTAAGAAGGAGCTGGATGCGCTAGAGGACGAGAACGATAAAGACTACCTCAGTGGAGAACTGGGAGAAACGCTACACGTTAAACTACAGATCAACCTGCATTAGCTATACACCAAAGAAACGATCAAAGAGGACTCCTATTTACTACAGCGAAAGATCTCCACACCAGAGATATCGTCTCTCCACATCGTCTCTCAGAAATAACCGTAACAATAATAACAGTACATATCTACATTCTATAGAACTGAAAGCTGCAGCGTCAAAGTGTTTTGTCTGATCCAACACACATTTTGAATTACAGCATTGTTTGTACTGTGCTCTTGTCCAATTCCCCCATCAGATAAGTGTGAACTCGCACCAAGCATTATGTAGCTCAAGCAATTTTCTCTAAGATTCAACAGTGTCCTACACATTGGCTTGCTAACTTTCTAGTGTGATTATAAGCTAATAGAATAAGTATAGCAAACAAGCAGAAAAAAGCTGAATAGCTAGCTAGCATGGCAACAAAGGGTCTCCACTTAGCTACAAGGCAAAAAATTGCTAACCAGCTGGCATGCGAACTAGTTAGTAGAGTAAACCTGGATGAGTAGCTTGCTTGCTGAGTATGTACCATGCTGATTAGATGTTACCAGCTAGACAGCTGTCAGTGTTTATGGCAATTACCCAACATGTTAACTAGCTAACAGAGTAAAATGTGCCGACTAGCTGGCTTGCTAATTAGCTAATGTGCTACCCTGCTAGTAGAACACAAGTTGCCCAGCTCCCTCGGAATCATATACAGATGTACAAGCATAAGTAACAAAACCTAATAAAAGCCCAATGCCTTCTAGCTTCAGCCACCATTTTGAAAAGAAAACGTTCTTAGATTGCAGCAATGCTTTCTGGGTAAGTTGTGATCCTGCAAACTAGTGTTTATGTCTACAACTCGATCATCTAGAGCATCTTGGTCTAGGTCAAGGGGAAGTGGACAAGGGCAGATAAAAACAGTATTGAAGCAGACATGAAGCTAAAGTGGGTGAATAAATTGTGTACGAGCAGGAGACTGGACAGAAATATCATTTATTAAATCACTAATTTTTGACCACTTTAAAGCTTAAAAGTCTCAAAGTTACATTTCAGTCTAAAATAGATGCCCACAATGTCCTCTTTACCCTAAATGTATTTGATTATACATGTTTGAAGTGCACCATTTGTATTAACTAATGAACTGTATACCTAGTTAGCATTAGCAGGTCAATTATAATTACGTATATTTCTTATTGGAATTAATAAATGCTGGACATGCCACGCCCAAAGGCAACTTGTCACATGTGAATGCAGGATAAAGGAAGCCTCCATTTTAACACCAGTGCAAATTGACCTCAGTTGTTCTGTACCTCAAACAGATTTGACACATTCTGTCTAAAGGGGAATATTGTGTGCTATTTATTTTCAGCTGAACTGTTATTTTATTTTTTTTGGTTCCATTGTGGTTATAAAGGACTCTGCTTCTTTCTTTTCTGCGCTGTCTATCTTAGCTCAGTGTTTTAATCGTATTTACTGGTGCTAATAACACGTCAACATTAGATTTATGAATGCACTGCAAACTGATGCCACTTAATGCCTTTCGCTACTCTGTGCAGGACGTGTGTGTATTACTGTAACCATGCCGCGTTTAACCTGGGGATCTTTTATAAACACATGTATAGTGCCCTGGACTGAAGGGCTCACAATGGTGCTCATTATAAAGACCAACTACTTTTTTTATTCCGATTCTGTAACTGTACATTTCACCTTTCAGAGGAAGAAAAAGAAAGAGACTACTGCACTGAGGCCGTCCAGGCCGAAAACACGCACTCGCAATATAGTCAGTGCCTTCAACGAGACACCACCATCATTCAGTGTTCACATCATGAGGAGTTTAGGTGTAAATTCACAATAAAAGAACGTTTTGGTTTGAACAGGGCACCGGAGTCAGTACTTTCTTTCTAACTGTAGAGCTGCTGCATTCTGGCTTGTGATTGGTCAGGAGGTGTTGATTAGTTTTCTATAATTGCAGCTCTGACAGTAGCACAGCTGCAAGTCACAGGTATACATTTAATGTGCTCATTCTAATACATTATCATTTCTATAGTAACACACTCAAGGCTATGCTGTTATAGGAAAATCCACTTCAGGGTGGTGGAACTAACTCCACCACTTCAGTGTGCCTTCATGTCATGAATATAGTAATTACGAAATAGAAAAGTCACAGCTCTCAGTGAAAGCATTCAGTGTACAGTACAATGATGAAAGACTGCCACCTGTAATCACCATATTTCTTGTACCTTATTCATAAACACCGTCAACCATGTTTATATAAAATCACTCACTGTTGGTGAGGATGACCCACATGGACAGTCTAAAGATCACCATGAGATTACTGAGGATGGTACCAGAAAAACTATGAAGTTGGCTGTGGAGGATCTTCTTTAAATAAAATTTATGACTGCAAGTCCTTAACAGTTTACACACAATTCTCCATCAATGAGCAGACCAGTACTTACACAACACAAGAGACTTACAGCTATAATGAACTCAGAAATAACTCTTATGTTCATTCCTAAGTTCCTGGTTATACAGTCACACTACTTGACCATGTAGCAGTTACAGAAGGGGTGCATTTATTTATAATTACACTATCCACTGTCACCCACATGAACATGGGTTCCCTTTCAAGTCTTGCACCACTCAAGGATTCTTCCTCATATTGTCTCAGGGAGGAGACCCCCCCCATCAGAATTTACATATTTAAGACACAACCACATTGAACTCAAGTCATCCCTCAGACTTAGTATTTGCTTCTTTTTTTAAAGATTTAATCAAGTTTAAATTTATTTAAAAAAAAAAAAAAAAAGCAGCAGCAGCTTCAGCTCCTCCCCGTTGAGCCAAATCCCCCAGCACCCCTCTCCGTCTCGTCCAGCGTCTGAGAACGACAAGCAATAATGAACAAGAATATTTAGTACACTATGCCTGATGGAGTAGTTTTTTTAAAGACACTTGTGTATCAGTACAAATAATTAGCTCAAAATTGCTATGAAGCACCAATTACACAAGTGACTGCATCCACAAGTTCATGAGAGAGATAGATAAGTAAATAAGGAAACACCTGAAAAAATAAAGTCTCAGTTCTGTCTGAGGAGTGTTGTGTGGATAAAGAAAATATGAGATCTCTGTATACCAGCTCTATCCAAAACTCTGGGGAGTGAATATAGTACATAATTGTTTTATTTATTCATTCACATACAAGTATGGGCATGTCCTGTTGTATCATTTAGTACAGCGGTATGGTGGTTTAGGACACAGCCTCATGCAGGCATCAGTTAACCACCACCGTCACACTATTTAGAGCAGTTTTGCGATTTGGGACAGCACAGGACTGTGGTGTGGATAAAGATGGAAAGAAATTGCTTGCGTTTGGCTAAACTCATGCTGCGCTTCTTTAGAGGATAATAATAAAAAAAAATCATCATCATCATCATCATCATCATCATCATCATCTTTAACTGTGACATATGGAGTTTATTGGTCTTTACCTTAAGTTCCTGTAGGTCAGGATAGCAGATTCGCTCACACACTAGCTGAGCCACTCGGTCTCCTTTTTTCACTGAAACAAAGGAATCATTTATTACCCAAACCCTGAGTTCCATATTCATAAAGTCCATTTATTTCAGCCATGACATCCAACCACACCTTCGAACGTCTCCTTGCCGAAGTTGAACAGCACAACGCCAAGGTTTCCTCTGTAGTCTTCATCCACCACACCGGCTAAACAGCAAACACAACACTGTTAGTTGAAGCCCAGACTGTTCCACATTTCCCAACGTATGCATGAGGTCAATAAAGACCGAATCACCCACCTCCAACATCAATAAAGTGCTTCGCCGCCAGACCAGAGCGAGGAGCTGAGGAAGAAATCACAACATAGATAGCCTCATAAGACCTCTGTGCATTCATGTATGTAGATGTCTTTATACACACACACACACACACACACACACACACACACACATTATAGAAGATGGCAGAAAGCGTGTCCGTACCCACTCGGCCGTAACATCCTGCAGGAACGGCGATCTGGAGGTCAGTCTTCACTATGGCCTTGTCCATCGGAGGAATGGAGTAATCATATGCACTGAGCACAAACAGGGCAGAATCATCATTTATTTCATCCATTTACACAGCACTTGGGTTCATTTCCTTCACATTACATACATTTCCATATCATTACATACATTTCCATATCATTTGAGTCATGGTCGACTCTTAATCTCTTACACAAAGCCCTTTAAAGATAGAGACTCAAAAGTTTTATTAATTTGAGATTGTTGGAGGGCAAATCATAAGCAGACACACACAAACCGATTCACAATGAATGACACGCATATATTTAGCTATAAGGATCTTACTATAGCCAATTTTTTATTTAAAAAATGATTAAACAATTTAATTCAGAAAAGTCTCATGAGCGTTTAGTCTGTTTCTAGAATATCCGCTACAAGTTTAAGTGAAGAGCCGACTCTGTTTACAGGGATTCGAACTGGAGAATCGACTCCCACACTTGTGGAATCGAACATCCACATTATATATTTATACCGCGAGTTTATGGAGATAAGGAGTTATTTCAGCCCCTTTATCCTTAAGGGCTTGCGATGTGAAAGTTAAGAAAGTGTGAAATTACTAAATAGAACCAAAAATGTGCTCATACTCGTGGTTTATTCTTCTTCCACAAGCAGTTTTTAAGTTGATGTTTCCTACCTGTACAGGTCGTATCCGGCCGCTTTAGCAGAACCTCTGGTCGGTGCGGTGGCGTGTTCGGACAGTTTAGCGAACTTTAGCACAATGTTACCGCGCTTTTCATCAATTTCCTCAGTCCTGCTCTTCTTCACAGGAGACACTACGGTCGCGTCGGTCACTTCTGAGCACGGCATTTTACCTAAAACACGAGAACCGAGAATAAAACCAAACAAAATAATAAAAACTGAACAACAACAACAACAAAAAAAAAAAAGAAGACAATAACCAGGAAAGCCGCTGTATCAGAAGAACCGCCAATACTCTCGCGCCAAACTCCTTCTCCACAGCATTTAAAGCTCGCGCGAAAAGAACGCCTCACCTCCCCGCGCTTTTTCAACCAATGATATGACACAACGTGAGGATACCCCCCCACGCTCTCTCTCCACAACCAATCAGAACGCTGCATTTCAGACCAATCAGAACGCTGCATTTCAGACCAATCAGAACCGTTCTAAGATGAAAACAGCTGCTTCTACGCTAACAAAGCACACAGTATATATATATATATATATATATATATATATATATATATATATATATATATATATATATATATATATAAACAAATCAAGCCATTCCTATTATTCACATCTAGATATTTTCAGGTCTCAGATATCATCTGTAGTAAGACAGCAAAGAGAAAGAGTAACATACCGTTTCTGTGTGAAGAAAAGCATCTTCTCTGGATCAGTCTGCGTCCGCTATAAACCACAGACTTCACAAAGGAAGCGGAAGGAGAAAACATGTTGATTAAAAAGATCCACACATGTTGGTTCTGGATTTATGGTGACAGAAAGCCAGCAGTTTCCTGTAAACCAGCAGCTCTGTGTACAAAAACTTGATCTTTCTTCTTCTGCTGCTTTCAGACTGAAACGCGCATGCGCTCTGCTGCTCCCTAGCGGCCTCGTGCGAATACAGACAAAATGCACAAATACAGAAATCTGTAAAAGACCTCGGAGTGATTATTGACTCCAGTCTATCATTTGATGCTCATGTAGATAATATTACTAGGATAGTCTTCTTTCATCTCAGAAATATTTCTAAGATAAGAAATATATTGTCACTACATGATGCAGAAATATTAGTTCATGCATTTGTCACCTCTAGACTAGATTACTGTAATGCCATACTGTCTGGATGTTCCAGTAGGAGCATAAACAAACTCCAGTTAGTCCAGAATGCAGCTGCTAGAGTCCTAACTAGAACCAGAAGATACGACCATATCACCCCGATATTATCAATACTGCATTGGCTCCCATTAAAATCTCACATTAACTATAAAATACTTTTATTAACCTATAAAGCACTAAATGGTCTCGCACCACAATATCTAAGCGACCTTTTGGTTTTATATGATCCGCCACGCCTACTTAGATCAAAAGATGCAGGCTATCTGACGGTACCTCGAATAGTGAAGGCTACAGCAGGGGGAAGAGCTTTCTCTTATAGAGCCCCACTGTTATGGAACAGTCTTCCTATTAGTGTTCGGGACTCAGACAGTCTCAGTGTTTAAGTCTAGGCTGAAAACGTATTTGTTCACTCAAGCCTACCCTGACTAGATTCTGTTCTACTACTTCGCAGTCCTAATAATCTTTTTTCTCCCTCTCTCCTTTCGCCGAGCCCCACACGAATTTATGGAGTTACTAGAGATCCAGATCCTTTCTGCCTCTGGATGGAGCTCAAATCTTCTTTAATTCCAGACTGCTGGGACTACGGCTGCTCCTAACGCCATACAGACTTCATATAAATCCATAATGAACTCTTTCACAATATCTGTTGTTGCCCAGATGAGGCTGGGTTCCCTTCTGAGTCGGGTTCCTCTCAAGGATTCTTCCTCTTAAAACATCTTAGGGAGTTTTTCCTTGCCACCGTCGCCACTCAGTGGCTTGCTCAGTTGGGATAAATTCGCACCTTTAATATCTGTATACCATGTTGATATTTCTGTAAAGCTGCTTTGAGACAATGTCTATTGTAAAAAGCGCTATACAAATAAAATTGAATTGAATTGAATTGAACAGTGAAATCTCACACTGATTATAAAATACTATTATTAATCTATAAAGCACTGAATGTTCTCGTGCCACAGTACCTTAGAGAAGTTTCGGTCTTTTATGATCCACCACACATACTTCCATGAAAAGGTGCAGAATATTTGTTGGTACCTGGAATAGTGAAGGCTACAGCAGGGGGAAGAGCTTTCTCTTATAGAGCCCCACAGTTATGGAACAGTCTTCCATTAGTGTTCGGGACTCAGACACAGTCTCAGTGTTTAAGTCCAGGCTGAAAATATATTTGTTTACTCAAGATTTTTGTGAATAATTTTTTTCTTAGGTAAAGGAGCAGATCTAGAGGCTCACAGGTATAGAGTGTTGTGGTGAACTGGGATGTTTGGATGCTGTCGCTCCCCCACTTTCACACCTTCACTCAGGTGTGTTGATGGTGAAGTGGCTGGCCGCATTATGTCCCAGGGCATTCTCATGGCTGTGTTCCCTTCTGGCTCTCTCTTTTAGTTATGATGTCATAGCTAGTCTTGCCGGAGTCCCTGCTTTCACTCACGCAAACTACACTGTCCTTAACCATTACCGGACAATAAGCATACCTAATAATCTCTCTCTCTCTCTCTCTCTCTCTCTCTCTCTCTCTCTCTCTCTCTCTCTCTCTCTGTCTCTCTCTCTCTCACTCATACATGTTCTTGTATGTGTTGGGTTCCTACTTTTTTTAAGATGAGTAGCCACTAGATCACTTGCAATGATGCTGACACAGATGAGGCTATTTAGTAATTTGTGGCTTTTATAATTGTCTGACTCCCTGATGAAGGCTTGCTGGTGTATCAGGAGACTTTTTTTAAAGCCTGTTTTCAGCCCCAAAATAAAAGCTTTTTTAACTGAAAACAGTCCACACGAGTGCCTAGGTCTGGAATCTTTGCTCTGACAACAGTGGGATGAGCCAATTGTCCTTGATTTTGCTGACAGATTTTGATATTGTTGCTATACTGCACACATGTTTCAAACTGCATGAGGTGAGCATAGACAAGAATATGTACTGTAACAAAAACAAAACCTTTAATACAGTTATGGTTTTTCAAATGTTTTATTGAGTAAATTCCAAGAATATACATGTATGATATCTAAAATCTCCAGAGTGAAATTAATCATTATGTGAATCCGAAGCTTTTATAAATATAGAGATCTGTATTTGATCGAAATGTGTATATTTTTTCCCTAGCTGTATTTTTATAAAGAGACAAAAAAGTAGGGCAGAAATACAAGCCTATAAAATACCACTCAGTGTCTTTCTAATTACATTTCCTCCCATTTTCTCCATCCATCGTCCATCTGTCACTCCATTATCCATCAGGAACTTTCACATTCATACTTGCAAATATTCATCAATATCATCCTTAATATTCATTCACCTGTTATTTATTCATCTATTAATTCATTCATCCATCTATTCAGTGATTTTCTTCTTTATATATGTAGCAGTTAATTAAATCTTACATTCTTTATACATTTATCCTTTTCATCGTCTTTTTACTATTTACTTTCAGCTTCCCGTATTATCACCTGCAGTACACACACATTAAATCTTGCTATAGATCTACAGTTCCACTAGAGGGCAGTAGTGTGTTGTTCTTAGGCTGTATCTCATTCCTGTTTTTAGTGCACCCTCATCCACTTCTCTGGGGTTAATACCCCGTGGCTATCAGGTGGAAGGAAAGAAGTCATGAGCTAATAATTTACATTTAATGTCATGAGAGAAAGTGATCCAGAGGTTAATACATCTGTAATCTTAAATGGACATTCCAGGTTAAATGCACTTTAAAGAGACTCCTGAGACAAAAGTGTAAGTGGACAGTGTGAGAGAGTGGGATTGGACCACAGCCTTTATGAGTAGAAGGTGAGAACACTCTTGTGGTTCCCGCGCACCAGCAGAGTGGGAGGCAAGTTTTTAGTCAGAGCCTCCAACCACGACATGTACAGGTGATCAGATACAGAGCCTTTACGTGCAATGGGCATGCTCCTGTAACACACACACACACACACACACAGACACACACTGCATTATCATCACCTGGATTCAACACTGCTAAAGTTAGTAACTCTATGTCTAATAATAATAATAATAATAATAATAATAATAATAGTGTAATTCCGGTGTGTGTGTATAAATGTAAGTGTGGGAGTGTGAGACAGGTGTGTGTTACTCACACTATGATGAGTTTAGCTGCTCTGGAGCTCTCCTGCAGTAACTCATTCAGACGCACCTGAAGACTCGTCTGTACAGAGACAACAAACACAACCTTCACTCATTCATTCATTCATCCATCCAATGGTCAGTAAAGCCATTCATCCTTCCATCGTTTGATCATCTGTCCACTCATTCATTCATCTGTATTTATCCATTCACTTCTCTATCTATCCATCAATCATTTCACTAATTTTTATCATTCATGTGTTCATTATTTATTGATCCATCCATCCATCTAGCTACTCGTATTTATTCACATATCTATCTCATCATTCATCACCTACGTGTGTGTGTGTGTGTGTGTGTGTGTGTGTGACCTTCTCCTCGAAGCGGTCCAGCTCAGCATCTGTGATCTTCCAGGGGTTCTCCTTCCTCAGAGTTTCAGCCTGAGCTGTGTCCTTAGAACCCTCATACAGCCGGAATGGTGCGATCATGTCCTCAAACAGCTTCCAGCTACACACACCCACACACACACCACACACACACCACACACACACCACACACCACACCACACGACCCCGCCCCCACACACACACACACACACCACACACACACCACACACACACACCACACACACACACACCACACCACACCACACACCACACACACACCACACCACACAACCCCGCCCCCACACACACACACACCACACCACACCACACCACACAACCCCGCCCCCCCCACACACACACACCACACACACACACCCCACACCACACACACACACACACACACACACACACACCACACACCACACCACACAACCCCGCCCCCACACACACACACACATACACACACACACCACACCACACAACCCCCCCCACACACACACACACACCACACACCACACCACACACACACACAGTAATACTGTTTATTAGCAGACACACCAGAAAATCATGATTTAAGTTATTATAAAAAAATTCTCAGCAAAGCAAAACAATACACACACACACACACACACACACACACACACACACACACACACGGTGAGTTTTAGGTGGTGTACTTTTCTGAAGAGGGCTTGATATGGAGTTCAGTGATGATGATGATGTCTGTGCATTTGATCCTGAATTTTTTCAGCAGAGACTGGATTCTGAAACACACACACACACACACACACACACACACACAGGATGTTATATAAGTTACAACATGAATCGAAACACTTAACACAATAAACACAGGAGCTCTTTGTGTGTGTGTGTGTGTGTGTGTGTGTGTGTGTGTGTGTGTGTGTGTGTTTGCATACTCTTCTTCGTCCTGCTGTACACGGTCCAGTTGTCCTGCGATGAAGATCCGCAGTTTACAGTCTCTCCACTTCTTCCTGGTGGTCAGTATGTAGGGCAGTAACAGAGTCAGACCTGAACACAGGATTCACACAGACTTACACCACGGCGCTGCTGAGTTCTGGACTGTGATTGGTCGTCAGGTGGTGATTAGTTCTCTGTAACAGCGGCTCTGACAGTAGCGCAGGTTTATATTAATATTAATGCGCTCATTCTGATACGTTACAGTTTCTATAGTAACGGCTCGTTCACGGTACAACGAACGCTCCACATAAAAGAATTGGCTGGTTAGCTGATGGTACCCATATTTGTTCTGTACCACAAACATCATAGAGCATTGTTTATTTTAATATAATTCCGCCACTATGGGTATCCACGCCCCAAATATTTCACTTGTCCTCAGTCCTGAGCTACAGCGCTAAGCTTGATTGGCATGTGGCAGCCATTTTGTTTACAAATCTCAACATGTTTTTGATCATTATTGAGGGTGAAAGTGTTTTATCACCATCTTGTGAAGAGACACATGGCAGACTTTAACGGGCATGACCTAGACGAAGTCAAGGTACAAGTATAAAAAAGAATTCTGACTTGATAAGATATGGGTCATTTCATTTTTCTGAGTAGATGTTGAGACACAGCCTCTACCTGTAAAGTTCTGTGTTTCTACACTTTACAGTTTTAACTGCACTTTCAGTGCTTGGACCCCTAATAATTAAGTACAGTGTATTAAAACTGCTAGTAGACCTCCTTGTTCTCAAACAAACAGCAATCTGTCTGCTAAATTCACTTTTTCAGGATCTGTGTGTCAGTTTGTCGCTAATTTTCTGTCTCATTAGACTGGATTATTATGATTGTGATTTGGTTGTGTCTGATACAGCACCATTCCATCTGACTCGTACCTCCATCATCAAATAACCACCACACGTCAATGGTTCCTTTCCCCTGCTTCCTCTTAAACTGAGAGCTGGCCTCCATTAAACGCTGGTTTAACTTCAACACATCAGATGACTGGGGCAGTTCTACAGCTGAGAGAGAGAGAGACACACACAAAAAGAAAGAGACACATAGTGAGAGAGAGAGACACAGAGAGGGACACAAAAAGAGAGAGAGACACAGAGAGAGACACAAAAAGAGAGAGAGACAGAGAGAGAGAGACAAAGGGAAAGACAGGGAGAGACAGAGAGACCAGTGAGACAGAAAGCAGATGAAATGTAATCAGTAACTCGGGCATCTGTAGTTAGTGTTGTGATGATGGCATTCAAAATGAAATCAGACACAGTTATACTGTTAGCATTATGCTCCACTGGTTAGCAAGCCATGCCCACCACACCACTATACACAATGATGTCCCAAAAAACACTCAAATAACGAGCCAAAAATTCAAACTGCTTCCTCCATCTGTCACAGACAGACAGGGATCGTGTGTGTGTTTGTGTGTTTGTGTTTGTGAGTGTGTGTGTGTGTGTGTGTGTGTGTGTGTGTGTGTGTGTGTGTGTGTGTGTGTGTGTGTGTGTGTGGGATTAGATTAGTTTAGAGAAGCACAGATGGTTAAAATGGGATTTTATTTGTTGAAATGTCTTTAGACTCCTGTAGACAAACTCCGCCCACATTTTCTAGTACAAACATAAACCATTGAAAGTTCAGCCAGTGTCTGTGCAAGTTGCGTTATAAGCCAACAAATAGCCATAAACAGATACACACACACACACACACACACACACACACACACACACACACACACACACACACACACTCATGCCAGTGTTACTGCTGCACTGAGAGTAAACCACCACCAAAATTACTTCTTCTCATTGCTGCTTCCTTTACACTGATGGATAGGAAAAAGGGGTGCCAATACTTTGTGACAGGCTACAGCCAGTAACTGTACACCTGTACAGAGAGCTGAGTGGTGGGCGGAGCTGATAAAGTCGCATATATAATACTGTAATATTGTAATATTGTAATATATAGTACTGTAAGTACCTTTAGGAGCCAGCGCTTTCTTTGACTTTCTGTTTCTTTTAAAAAATCCTTTTCCTCCTTCCTGAAAGCCGTTTTCCTCCATCTCCATCACCTGCTGCTCCAGAAGCATCCTCTCCATCTCCTCTGGGAAGGGACATCACACACACACACACATTAACACAAACACACTCATTAACACACACACTCATTAACACACACACACACATATACACACACACACACACACACACACACATTAACATACACATATACACAGACTTATAAAAGTAGTGTCAGGTTTACACAAGTTTACTTCTTTTGATAATAGAGGAGGAGGTGAAGTTACTGTCACCACACTGACGATTATTTTCCTGATAATATGTGAATTATTTCCCGAGTGTTTTACTCCTCTTACACCACGGAGATTTACCACCTATTACAACTTTTATTTATTTATTTATTTATTTATTTATGTATGTATGTATTTATGTCGTACTTTTATTTTAAAGAACACTTTCAAAATTTCCAAACTAAGGATCCTAAAATCCAGCTGTGATTAACCTGCTTTCTGAAAAGAACTGTGTCAGTGTCATGTCTGCATATAATGACAGAAAGAACGATGGCATATTGTTGTTTGTTTGTTTGTTTACCTTCAGCTGCGAGGATGTGTGAGATGTCCAGTCCCTGATTGAGTCTCAGAATCATCGTTCCGTATTCAAAATCAAACGCATCACTGAACACAACAATCCACAGAATTATTGTGGTATGGAATGATTGAATTGTGTGTGTGTGTGTGTGTGTGTGTGTGTGTGTGTGTGTGTGTGTAAGAAACATACTGCAGAACTCCGACATATGCCTGTACATCTTCAGTGTTTGCCGTCTTCCAGTCTCTCTTAAACCCCAACATCAGTGTGTTTGGTCTGAGCCTCCCCAATCCTGATGCCTGAAACCATAACACACACACACACACACACACACACACACACACACACACACACACACACACACACACACACACACAGGTTTTGAGCTTTGAAATGTGAAACGTTGCTACTCATGTCTCGCTTAATGAATTTCACTCACACTGATAAAGTAACACACCTGACCTTAACCCTTAACTCTGCAGGAATATTTCTGCACTGCTCACACACACACACACACACACACACACACACACACACACACACACACACACACACACACACACACCAGGCTCGATTCAAACACAAGCTAACTGTGGGGAAAAACGTACACATACTTTATTATTGAAATATATAATTTTATATATAAGTTACAGTAGAAGTTGGAGTGCTCTAACCCTGCTCACAAATTAATGTCCTTCCTTATATTTATCCTTGTATTTCTCCCGTCACTCATCCAAACACTGTATTTTTATTTTTTACAATTTAATGATTGCAATATTGATAAATTGTTCAAAGCACAAAGGTTGAGGAACGTTCAGGAGGCGTGGCCGTGAACAGAAACGGACCTGATGAGGTTTGAACGCAGCGTAGGAAATGAATTTAAGAGTTAAAGTGATACTGATCCTGTCTGAGTCACGATTCTTCTTTAACTATAAACCTGAATACATGTAGAGACACTGCTGGGCAAAAGAAAATGGGCCACGCCCAAAATATTAAGCTTTTAATTGTCTTAAGGATAAATCACTGGTCAGAAAATTAGCATGAATTAAACAAAAAGATAAAGTATGTTAGCATGAGATGAACCTTTCCCTCTGATTTACTGAAATGTTGAAGCCTTGTGGGTAACCCTGCGCAGCATTTTATTAAAATTTTATTGTACTTCATTTCAGTTTTGTTCACTCAGATATGTGTTAGTTTAAAATTTCATGTCCAACACTTTAATCATTATCATGCTTCACCTCTGTGTACAAGAAGACTCTATAAGTGAATCTCCATGTTTCTAGCTTTTCCCCCAAACAGCAAAAGTAAACAAGCGTTTTCTCACCAATGATTTTTTTTTAAATCATCAAAATTTTAATATTGTGCCATTATGGGTTCTTGGCCCAGGAGTGTAGTGAAAGTGTTATAGATGTAGAGAAAGTCAACAGGTTTTTAAAAAATTCTCCCCATCTGTTCTGTATTTATTACTAAAGTGAACTCTGCTTCTCTCTTTACTGTGCACTTAATCAGCCACCGGTGTTATTCCAATTCACACTCCTTATCTGACTTTAATGTACAGTCAGACATGGCTGTTAATCTGACCTGAGCATGGCGCAGTGCTATCGCTACTGATGATAACATCCTGATACATGTGCAATCGTAGCCAAAGTCTGCTGAACAGGAACATCACTTCACATCATGCCGAGCCGGAACATTACTGAGAGCTCCTTGAACACGAGGATTGTTTTATCAGACTTCACGAGATGCAAGGGGCACACGAGAATATTCATTTTCAGTGTCGTTTTTAGATTAGATTAGGGGAAATTATTTACTGTATACTGTGCAATAAACCTTTATCAGTAAACTTTACTATCTGTCTGACCTCCAGTCTAATATCCTGTGCTGTGATATACCCAAGGTTATTATCGTTAACCAAAACTGTGAAGAAAAAAAAGCATTTTTGTTAACAAATAAAAATACAAATGTGTGTTTCCAAATAAATGAGAACTAAACTGTAACTATGACGTAACGTAACTGCAATACGAACGAAACTGAATAAACTTTCGTATTTTAAATGTTGGATGGTCTAACAACAGAGGCTGAATTGAGTGGATGATCCATCAGTGATCCTGAATCATAAATGACCAGAGTAAGGTGTATTAGTATACATGCTAGAGCTCCTCAGCACAGCAGAGATTTAGTAGCAGCGGAACGCTAAGGGCCACATTAATAGGTAGGAAAAGGCAGAGCTCTATGGGATTTTTCAGTACAATTAGCATGATGTTAAACTAAAACAATACTAGAACTAAATAAAAACTAAAAGTAATGTTTTTTGAAAGAAAAATTTAATCAAAACTATTTATGCACCATTAAACTAAAGTTGGGTGCACACTGTGTGATTTTTAATAGTCTTTTATTTATTTATTTATTCCTTTATCCACCATTTATGCACCAAAAACTGAAAGTGAAAACCAAAATACAAAACGAAATAAAAAAAAGCACAGTAAAAAAAATTCAATAAAAATAAAAACTAGCAATATTTTTAAAACTATAATAACCATGGATATATTGTCGTCTCTAGACTGTGATAAATAAATAATAAAAACAGTACATTTCAGTGTGAACTGTCTGATCTAGCATCACTGTCTGATCTAGCATCACTGTCTGATCTAGTGGGCTGCAGTACTGATCTTACATTATAATAAATGACCTCCAGGTTGTATATTACACTCCAGTACAGTCTGTCTGATCTGATTTTATTTTTCCTGCAGTGCGTGCTGTCTGATCTACAGTTTATGAGTTTATTTTGTCTGACACCTGTAACAGACTCTTTGCTCCGTCGCGAAAGCTGTCGGACGCTACGGCGGCGTAAAACGCTTTCCTCTTCTGCTGATTGAGCCACAGCTGATTCGGTTCCATACAATCACTGAGCTCCTGCTGCTTCTCCAATCGAGGACCCTGACAACAACAATGACACAAACTATACACACAATAAACACTCAAACACAGCACAACACATAGTAATACACACACACACTAACTCATTAACAACAAAATCAGGACAATTTTATATCGAATCATTTTGATGGTAGTCTCAGAACCAACGAGCCCAGAGTTACAGTATAAAGCGTGTAGTTACAGTGTAGAGTTATAGTGAAGAGTTATAATGTAGAGTGTGTAGTTATAGTGTAGAGTTACAGTATAAAGCGTGTAGTTACAGTGTAGAGTTATAGTGAAGAGTTATAGTGTAGAGTGTGTGGTTATAGTGTAGAGTTACAGTATAAAGCGTGTAGTTATAGTGTAGAGTTATAGTGTAGAGCGTGTAGTTATAGTGTAGAGTTACAGTATAAAGCGTGTAGTTATAGTGTAGGGTTATAATGTAGAGTGTGTAGTTATAGTGTAGAGTTACAGTATAAAGCGTGTAGTTATAGTGTACAGTTATAGTGTAGAGCTTGTAGTTATAGTGTAGAGTTATAGTGTAGAGTTATAGTGTAGAGTTATAGTGTAGAGTTACAGTATAAAGCGTGTAGTTATAGTGTAGAGTTATAGTGTAGAGTTATAGTGTAGAGCGTGTAGTTATAGTGTAGAGTTACAGTATAAAGCGTGTAGTTATAGTGTAGAGTTACAGTATAAAGCGTGTAGTTATAGTGTAGAGCATGTAGTTATAGTGTAGAGTTATATTGTAGAGTGTGTAGTTATAGTGTAGAGTTACAGTATAAAGCGTGTAGTTATAGTGTAGAATTATAGTGTAGAGATATAGTGTAGAGCGTGTAGTTATAGTGTAGAGTTACAGTATAAAGCGTGTAGTTGTAGTGTAGAGTTACAGTGTAGAGCTTGTAGTTATAGTGTACAGTTATAGTGTAGAGCTTGTAGTTATAGTGTAGAGTTATAGTGTAGAGTTATAGTGTAGAGTTATAGTGTAGAGCGTGTAGTTATAATGTAGAGTTACAGTATAAAGCGTGTAGTTATAGTGTAGAGTTATAGTGTAGAGCGTGTAGTTATAGTGTAGAGTTGTAGTGTAGAGTGTGTAGTTATAGTGTAGAGTTATAGTGTAGAGTGTGTAGTTATAGTGTAGAGTTATAGTGTAGAGTTGTAGTGTAGAGCGTGTAGTTATAGTGTAGAGTTACAGTATAAAGCGTGTAGTTATAGTGTAGAGTGTGTAGTTATAGTGTAGAATTATAGTGTAGAGCATGTAGTTATAGTGTAGAGTTATAGTGTAGAGTGTGTAGTTATAGTGTAGAGTTATAGTGTAGAGTGTGTAGTTATAGTGTAGAGCGTGTAGTTATAGTGTAGAGTTATAGTGTAGAGTGTGTAGTTATAGTGTAGAGTTATAGTGTAGAGTGTGTAGTTATAGTGTAGAGTTATAGTGTAGAGTTGTAGTGTAGAGGGTGTAGTTATAGTGTAGAGTTACAGTATAAAGCGTGTAGTTATAGTGTAGAGTGTGTAGTTATAGTGTAGACTTATAGTGTAGAGCGTGTGGTTATAGTGTAGAGTTATAGTGTAGAGCGTGTAGTTATAGTGTAGAATTATAGTGTAGAGTGTGTAGTTATAGTGTAGAGTTATAGTGTAGAGTGTGTAGTTATAGTGTAGAGTTATAGTGTAGAGCGTGTAGTTATAGTGTAGAGTTGTAGTGTAGAGCGTGTAGTTATAGTGTAGAGTTATAATGTAGAGTGTGTAGTTATAGTGTAGAGTTATAGTGTAGAGCGTGTGGTTATAGTGTAGAGTTATAGTGTAGAGTGTGTAGTTATAGTGTAGAGTTATAGTGTAGAGTGTGTAGTTATAGTGTAGAGCGTGTGGTTATAGTGTAGAGTTATAGTGTAGAGCGTGTAGTTATAGTGTAGAATTATAGTGTAGAGTGTGTAGTTATAGTGTAGAGTTATAGTGTAGAGTTGTAGTGTAGAGGGTGTAGTTATAGTGTAGAGTTACAGTATAAAGCGTGTAGTTATAGTGTAGAGTGTGTAGTTATAGTGTAGACTTATAGTGTAGAGCGTGTGGTTATAGTGTAGAGTTATAGTGTAGAGCGTGTAGTTATAGTGTAGAATTATAGTGTAGAGTGTGTAGTTATAGTGTAGAGTTATAGTGTAGAGTGTGTAGTTATAGTGTAGAGTTATAGTGTAGAGCGTGTAGTTATAGTGTAGAGTTGTAGTGTAGAGCGTGTAGTTATAGTGTAGAGTTATAATGTAGAGTGTGTAGTTATAGTGTAGAGTTATAGTGTAGAGCGTGTGGTTATAGTGTAGAGTTATAGTGTAGAGTGTGTAGTTATAGTGTAGAGTTATAGTGTAGAGTGTGTAGTTATAGTGTAGAGCGTGTGGTTATAGTGTAGAGTTATAGTGTAGAGCGTGTAGTTATAGTGTAGAATTATAGTGTAGAGTGTGTAGTTATAGTGTAGAGTTATAGTGTAGAGTTATAGTGTAGAGTGCGTAGTTATAGTGTAGAGTTATAGTGTAGAGCATGTAGTTATAGTGTAGAGTTGTAGTGTAGAGTGTTGAGTTGTAGTGTGTAGATTGTGTAGTGTCGAGCTGTAGTCTGTAGAGTTATAGTGTAGAGTTATAGTACAGGGCGTGTAGAGTTGTAGTGTAGAGTGTGTTGAGTTGTAGAGTGTGTAGTGTAGAGTTGTAGTGTAGAGTGTGTTGAGTTGTAGTGTAGAGTTGTAGTGTAGAGTTGTAGTGTAGAGTGTGTTGAGTTGTAGTGTAGAGTTGCAGTGTAGAGTTATAGTATAGAGCGTGTAGATTTGTAGTGTAGAGTGTGTTGAGTTGTAGTGTAGAGTGTGTTGAGTTGTAGTGTAGAGTTGCAGTGTAGAGTTGCAGTGTAGAGTTATAGTATAGAGTGTGTAGAGTTGTAGTGTACAGTTGTAGAGTTATAGTGTAGAGTTGCAGTGTAGAGTGTGTTGAGTTGTAGTGTACAGTTGTAGAGTTGTAGTGTAGAGTGTGTAGTGTAGAGTTGCAGTGTAGAGTGTGTAGTGTAGAGTTGCAGTGTAGAGTGTGTTGAGTTGTAGTGTACAGTTGTAGAGTTGTAGTGTAGAGTGTGTAGTGTAGAATTGCAGTGTAGAGTGTGTAGTGTAGAGTGTGTAGTGTAGAGTGTGTAGTGTAGAGTTGCAGTGTAGAGTGTGTAGTGTAGAGTGTGTAGTGTAGAGTGTGTAGTGTAGAGAGTGTAGTGTAGAGTGTGTAGTGTAGAGTTGCAGTGTAGAGTGTGTAGTGTAGATTTGCAGTGTAGAGTGTGTAGTGTAGAGTTGTAGTGTAGAGTGTGTTGAGTTGTAATGTACAGTTGTAGAGTGTGTAGTGTAGAGTTGCAGTGTAGAGTGTGTAGTGTAGATTTGCAGTGTAGAGTGTGTAGTGTAGAGTTGTAGTGTAGAGTGTGTTGAGTTGTAGTGTACAGTTGTAGAGTGTGTAGTGTAGAGTTGTAGTGTAGAGTGTGTAGTGTAGAGTTGCAGTGTAGAGTGTGTAGTGTAGAGTGTGTGGTGTAGAGTTGCAGTGTAGAGTGTGTGGTGTAGAGTTGCAGTGTAGAGTGTGTGGTGTAGAGTTGCAGTGTAGAGTGTGTAGTGTAGAGTGTGAGTGTAGAGTTGCAGTGTAGAGTGTGTAGTGTAGAGTGTGTAGTGTAGAGTGTGTGGTGTAGAGTTGCAGTGTAGAGTGTGTAGTGTAGAGTGTGTAGTGTAGAGTGTGTAGTGTAGAGTGTGTTGAGTTGTAGTGTACAGTTGTAGAGTGTGTAGTGTAGAGTTGCAGTGTAGAGTGTGTAGTGTAGAGAGTGTAGTGTAGAGTGTGAGTTTAGAGTTGCAGTGTAGAGTGTGTAGTGTAGAGAGTGTAGTGTAGAGTGTGAGTTTAGAGTTGCAGTGTAGAGTGTGTAGTGTAGAATGTGTAGTGTAGAGAGTGTAGTGTAGAGTTGTAGTGTAGAGTGTGTAGTGTAGAGTGTGAGTGTAGAGTTGCAGTGTAGAGTGTGAGTGTAGAGTGTGTAGTGTAGAGTGTGTAATGTAGAGTGTGAGTGTAGAGTTGCAGTGTAGAGTGTGAGTGTAGAGTGTGTAGTGTAGAGTGTGTAGTGTAGAGAGTGTAGTGTAGAGTGTGAGTGTAGAGTGTGTAGTGTAGAGTGTGTAGTGTAGAGAGTGTAGTGTAGAGTGTGAGTTTAGAGTTGCAGTGTAGAGTGTGTAGTGTAGAATGTGTAGTGTAGAGAGTGTAGTGTAGAGTGTGAGTGTAGAGTTGTAGTGTAGAGTGTGTAGTGTAGAGTGTGAGTGTAGAGTTGCAGTGTAGAGTGTGAGTGTAGAGTGTGTAGTGTAGAGTGTGTAGTGTAGAGTGTGAGTGTAGAGTTGCAGTGTAGAGTGTGAGTGTAGAGTGTGTAGTGTAGAGTGTGTAGTGTAGAGTGTGTAGTGTAGAGTGTGTAGTGTAAAGTGTGAGTGTAGAGTGTGTAGTGTAGAGTGTGTAGTGTAGAGTGTGTAGTGTAGAGTGTGTAGTGTAGAGTGTGAGTGTAGAGTTGCAGTGTAGAGTGTGAGTGTAGAGTGTGTAGTGTAGAGTGTGTAGTGTAGAGTGTGAGTGTAGAGTTGCAGTGTAGAGTGTGTAGTGTAGAGTGTGAGTGTAGAGTTGCAGTGTAGAGTGTGAGTGTAGAGTGTGTAGTGTAGAGTGTGTAGTGTAGAGTTGCAGTGTAGAGTGTGTAGTGTAGAGTGTGTAGTGTAGAGTTGCAGTGTAGAGTGTGTAGTGTAGAGTGTGTAGTGTAGAGTGTGTAGTGTAGAGTTGCAGTGTAGAGTGTGTAGTGTAGAGTGTGTAGTGTAGAGTGTGTAGTGTAGAGTGTGTAGTGTAGAGTTGCAGTGTAGAGTGTGTAGTGTAGAGAGTGTAGTGTAGAGTGTGTAGTGTAGAGTGTGTAGTGTAGAGTGTGTAGTGTAGAGTTGTAGTGTAGAGTGTGTAGTGTAGAGTTGCAGTGTAGAGTGTGTAGTGTAGAGTGTGTGGTGTAGAGTTGCAGTGTAGAGTGTGTGGTGTAGAGTTGCAGTGTAGAGTGTGTAGTGTAGAGTGTGAGTGTAGAGTTGCAGTGTAGAGTGTGTAGTGTAGAGTGTGTAGTGTAGAGTGTGTAGTGTAGAGTATGTAGTGTAGAGTGTGTAGTGTAGAGTTGCAGTGTAGAGTGTGTAGTGTAGAGTGTGTAGTGTAGAGTGTGTGGTGTAGAGTTGCAGTGTAGAGTGTGAGTGTAGAGTGTGTAGTGTAGAGTGTGAGTGTAGAGTTGCAGTGTAGAGTGTGAGTGTAGAGTGTGTAGTGTAGTGTGTAGTGTAGAGTGTGTAGTGTAGAGAGTGTAGTGTAGAGTGTGAGTGTAGAGTGTGTAGTGTAGAGTGTGTAGTGTAGAGTGTGAGTGTAGAGTTGCAGTGTAGAGTGTGTAGTGTAGAGTGTGAGTGTAGAGTTGCAGTGTAGAGTGTGAGTGTAGAGTGTGTAGTGTAGAGTGTGTAGTGTAGAGTGTGTAGTGTAGAGTTGCAGTGTAGAGTGTGTAGTGTAGAGTGTGAGTGTAGAGTGTGTAGTGTAGAGTGTGTAGTGTAGAGTTGCAGTGTAGAGTGTGTAGTGTAGAGTGTGTAGTGTAGAGTGTGTAGTGTAG
>NC_071284.1:35797260-35832260 GCF_001660625.3 Ictalurus punctatus
GTTAGTGTGTAGTGTGTTAGTGTGTAGTGTGTAGTGTGTTAGTGTGTAGTGTGTTAGTGTGTAGTGTGTAGTGTGTTAGTGTGTAGTGTGTTATTGTGTAGAGTGTAGTGTGTTAGTGTGTAGTGTGTAGTGTGTAGTGTGTTAGTGTGTAGTGTGTTATTGTGTAGTGTGTTAGTGTGTAGTGTGTTAGTGTGTAGTGTGTTATTGTGTAGTGTGTAGTGTGTAGTGTGTAGTGTGTTAGTGTGTAGTGTGTTAGTGTGTAGTGTGTAGAGTGTTATTGTGTAGTGTGTAGTGTGTTAGTGTGTAGTGTGTTAGTGTGTAGTGTGTAGTGTGTGGTGTGTTAGTGTGTAGTGTGTAGTGTGTTATTGTGTAGTGTGTAGTGTGTTAGTGTGTAGTGTGTAGTGTGTTATTGTGTAGTGTGTTAGTGTGTAGTGTGTTAGTGTGTAGTGTGTTATTGTGTAGAGTGTAGTGTGTTAGTGTGTAGTGTGTAGAGTGTAGTGTGTAGTGTGTTAGTGTGTAGTGTGTTATTGTGTAGTGTGTTAGTGTGTAGTGTGTAGTGTGTTAGTGTGTAGTGTGTTAGTGTGTAGTGTGTAGTGTGTTAGTGTGTAGTGTGTAGTGTGTTAGTGTGTAGTGTGTAGTGTGTAGTGTGTAGTGTGTTAGTGTGTAGTGTGTAGTGTGTTAGTGTGTAGTGTGTTAGTGTGTAGTGTGTTAGTGTGTAGTGTGTAGTGTGTAGTGTGTTAGTGTGTAGTGTGTAGTGTGTAGTGTGTAGTGTGTTAGTGTGTAGTGTGTAGTGTGTTAGTGTGTAGTGTGTAGTGTGTAGTGTGTAGTGTGTTAGTGTGTAGTGTGTAGTGTGTTAGTGTGTAGTGTGTTAGTGTGTAGTGTGTTAGTGTGTAGTGTGTAGTGTGTAGTGTGTTAGTGTGTAGTGTGTAGTGTGTAGTGTGTAGTGTGTTAGTGTGTAGTGTGTAGTGTGTTAGTGTGTAGTGTGTAGTGTGTAGTGTGTTATTGTGTAGTGTGTTAGTGTGTAGTGTGTAGTGTGTAGTGTGTTAGTGTGTAGTGTGTTAGTGTGTAGTGTGTAGAGTGTTATTGTGTAGTGTGTAGTGTGTTAGTGTGTAGTGTGTTATTGTGTAGAGTGTAGTGTGTTAGTGTGTAGTGTGTAGAGTGTAGTGTGTTAGTGTGTAGTGTGTTAGTGTGTAGTGTGTAGTGTGTTATTGTGTAGTGTGTTAGTGTGTAGTGTGTAGTGTGTTAGTGTGTAGTGTGTTAGTGTGTAGTGTGTAGAGTGTTATTGTGTAGTGTGTAGTGTGTTAGTGTGTAGTGTGTTAGTGTGCTAATATGCTAGTAAGCTTCTCTCAGACCTGGAAGACTTTTGGAGCACTGACGAGGGAGGCGAGTGCAGAAGAGAGAGTAGCAGAAAACGTTCCTGCAGTGATGAGGGGTCCGAACCCAGACACCATCGTCATCACCTACACACACCCACACAGACACACACACACGCACACACACATACACACACACATTAACTCAGTGTATAATAATACATGAGATTTGTTATCTTTAGATTCAGTTTGGACAGGTGGGCATTTCTGGGTTAACCTCTGACCTGGAAGTTGTTCATCAGGCCGTAGTGGCACTTGGTGACTGCACATGCAGAAAAGTCGTAGCCAAAATCGCAGGCAGTTGAGAAATTGCAGCTTGAACCTGGAGTGATGGTGTCGTTTACATTTCCTGTGGCATCTCGCACGACTGTCGCAGCTGAACACAGATTTTGATCAGTTCACACTCATTGTTCACTAATACTCTGTTTACAGCCGACACTCATCACTGCCTAAATGTTTCATGGAAATATTGGAGGCGGAGCATGGATGTGGAGCGTGGAAGTGGAGCGCGGAGGCGAAGTGCGGAGGTGGAGCATGCTGGTGGTCAGTATGCTTTGTGTATGTGTGTGTGTGTGTGTGTGTGTGTGTGTGTGTGTGTGTGTGTGTGCTAGCAACACCACAGTGTGTGTTATTATACTGTACAGTGTACTAGTGTTACTGGATAATCCTACATATGCTGTATGATTAGATGTTTGAGGTAGTAGGGCTAGCATGTGTTAGCTGTACTTACACACACACAGCGCAATGCCGAGGTACGTAATTCCTGTGATGAAGATGGCCAGCAGTGTGCCGATGGGAAGAGCAGCCTGGGCATCCTGCATAAACACACACACACACACACACACACACACACATTAAATCATTGAGTCATCACAAAGACTGATGGGATTTGACCCAAGAACCTCCTGAACACTACACACACTTTTTGATCAACTAACACGCTGTTGTTTAGTAACTGAAAGTGGTGTGTAAATGTTTTTGTGGGCAAATCAAACTCATGATTCTTCATGTGTGTATCTTACCGTAAATTTCCAAACGCATTCACGGCCACACCCACAAAAACTCCATAAAAGGCAAAGCTCTCAGAACTGACACACACTAACTCCTCCTCCTTTTATAGGGGACCAATACTTTTCTAATAACTGAATGGCGAGCCTTATTTGTCTTAATGGTTGGATTTGGAATTGCTTTCTTCAGGTCATTAATGCAAAGCCACTAAGTTTCACAAAATGGTGATGACACTGAAATAAAGGTGTGATGCGATTATAACCACAGGCAGTCTATACGACTTCTCACGTCAGTCCAGCATCACGTGTGTGAGTCTCCTTGTGTGGAATTTTACACAAAAGTGGGGGATAGAAAGGTTTTTACAAACTAACTGGATTAGATGAACACCACATTTCACGTGTAAAAACTTCTGCAAATGTTTAATGAATAAATCTGTTCGTATCCAGCAAGAGTTTACCTTCAGATCTCCAGAAATGTTTGCTCCTGCTAGAATTCCTGTCGCTGCCGGGAAGAAGATGGCGAAGACGGAGAAAAATGTTTCCCCATCGCGGAACTCTGGAGTAAAGTTCTCGGCCATGATGGACGCTGTGGTGGAATAAACACAGCACAGAGAATCAGCACCACAACATGGACCCAGAGCTTTAAAAAGCATCAGTGTCTCTAATTATTATTATTATCATTATTATTATGAAAGTCACCATGGTAGTTGAAGAAGCCTTTGCTTTGTTTGTCCTTCGTGGTGGGAATCACAGTCCCCACAAACACATTCCCAATGGCAGCCAGGAGAATCACCAACAACACAATCTGAGCCTACACACAGATTAAAGACACTCTTAACACTCACACTCTTAACATTTATTAATGTAGAAAATCAGAAATAATGTGTGTGTGTGTGTGTGTGTGTGCGTGTGTGTGTGTGTGTGTCTGCGCGTGTGTCCGTGTGTGTGTGTGTGTGTGTGTGCGTGTGTGTTTGTGTGTGTGTGTGTGCGTGTGTATCCGTGTGTGTGTGTGTGTGTGTGTGTGTGTATGTGTGTGTGCGTGTGTGTGTGTGTGTGTGCGTGTGTGTGTGTGTGTGTGTGTGTGTGTGTGTGTGTGGTCTGACCTTGACCTCCCACTCCATCCCGGCTACCGAGATCCCGAGCAGCAGCACCACAGTGATGCAGCCAATAATCCTGATATCGTTTACTTCATCCACCATGATGGCATTATTCACCTAAAGACATCACAATCCATTAGAGTGTGTGTGTGTGTGTGTGTGTGGGTGTGTTCCACATTAAACAAATAAAGGTGTGATGTTTTCAGTCTTTAAACAAATCTCAGCACAGTCATTATTTTTATAAAGAATTGTTTAAAAGGTTTCGGTCCTTTATATCGTCACTAGAGTCTGAAGTGTTACAGCACAGAATATTTTTATTCATGGCAGCTGATAAAAATGGTATATACTTTATTCTGCTAGTTAGTTATAAACAGATACTCAAGCTAGTTAACACGCTAGCTTTGATCGGAAAATGGAAATAATTAAGAGAACCAAACAGCATGAATCATCAAAAATATCACTTTAACGACATTATTCCTGCAGCTGAAAGTGAGTTCAGTCCGACCGATCAATTTTTACGTGTGTGAAGTCATACGCTCGGCCCTCGGGGGGTAATAATCACACCTCAGGTGGTGAAGCAGGAGCAGTTAGCAGAAAGACGCCATTTCTCACAGTCCATTAGCTCAGAAATGTGTTTTCCAGCGTGTGGCTATAGAGCTATAACTGCATGTAGAGGAACTGTCTCAGGAACCCACAGTAATGAATAATTCTCTTTAATAAACAACAGAAAAGCTGACTGACTTAGAGGTTTGTACCTTGAGCAGATCCACGACGGTCTCCGCAAATCCCACCACGTACATCGCTACGGCTACAGCGTTAGCAAATGCGAAGATCAGACCGATAGATCCACCAAACTCTGGACCCAGACTGCGCGAGATCAGATAGTATGCTCCTCCTGATTATACAAACATATATAAAAGAAATATATTTGAAATATAAATATCTAAATATAGAAATATACCATAAACCAATATATATATATATATATATATATATATATATATATATATATATATATATATATATATATATATATATATAAAATATAGAAGTGTGTGTGTGTGTGTGTGTACCTCCTCGTACGACTCCGTTAGTGCAGATGGCTGACATGGATAGACAGGTGAGTGTGGTGACCACCATGCTGAGTAAAACTATAATAATCCCCAAACCTGGAGCACACACACACACACACACACACACACACACACACACACAGGTTGCAGGACAGATCATCGCAGCATGTACGTTTTCAGGAAAACACTGATAATTCAGAAATATCCGGGAACGCCGCACCACACCATGTTATCCAGAATGGCCGCCTCAGTGTGGTGCTCATATCTGTTGAGTTTATTTTTATTGATTAGATTCAACAAGCATGTGGCACACTTCCTCTCTGATCTGTTTCATCTCCTTTCTGTAAACTTCACTTCTTGAGTATGTGATTATTTTTACACCCATCAAGTCAAATGACTCACACTAATCTGATATTGATTATATTCTTACACTACAGTAAAATCCTAAATAAATAGACTTGTGTGTGTAGTGGAGGGCTGTTGTGGATGATCTACACAATAACTGCATAAATAATAATGCATTTATAGAAGGAAAGAGCCTCAGAGAAAAGTGAAACTGAAACTAAAACTTGGCACGCAAATATGCAGAATACACGTAAACTATAACGCTGAAATTGTTCAAAATATAATATGTGGAGAACGTTTGTGAGAGTAGAAATGTGTGTGTGTCGGTTCATAAGGTAAAACACTCTGAGAAATACTACGTACTCAATACTGCAGGTGAACAATTCATCTATTTGCATTGGCTCCGCCCACTTCTTTACTTACTGATGGAGAGACACCGGACAAAAACTTGATTATTCTGATTCGTTTGCTTTTTGGTTTGGTTTCACACTGTGCATAAATAAACCAACCACAAAACAAAACTCTTTCACTCATTGGTCAGAAATACAGCTGTTGGAAAGGTTCAACCAGCAATCGCGTGTAGAAATCACAAACATCACCCGAGCTCAGAGGACATGGTGCAGGGGATAAATAAACAATTCAGTAATTATAGAAATAACCAGTTCTACCAGATAACAATCCTTCAGAACACATGGCATTTCTGCAGCTCTACCTTTTACATCTCACATCTACAGAAAAACTTCAGCAACACAAAACACACTGCAGGTATGATTCTCTTCCTACAGTCGAGTCGATTCAGAATCAAATCACTTTCTCACGGCAAGAGTTTGTGAGCGGATCAGAACCACAGATCTCTGGTGCGAAAGTGTGTATGTGAAAGCACACTAAAGTAAATCAGCTTGTACGTGTGTTTTTATATCAGATTTTATGAAGTTTTCACGTGTTGCGAACAACCAGAACAGAAACAACCACCATTTTACACAACCAAAAATCACAGCTGAAATCCTAAAATTGTTAACATTCCAAAGCAAGGAGGTGTCTAGAAGCTCCGCCCATTCAGCCTCAGGTCGGTATTTATACCTGCCTCAGGTCGGTATTTAAACAGCGGTTTTAACTTCATCAGAAATGGCCTGCTGTTCCACTCGGGGTTTGTGAAGGTGTGAAGTTAGTGCCGCAGGACTGCCTCGAAATCTGCCATTATTCACACACCATCGGCCTGGAAAACACATTTCTGAGCTAATGGACTCTGAGGAATGGCTTCTTTCTTTAAACTGCACTCGCTTCAGCACCTGAGGGCCAAATAGATAAACCTATGACCTCATACTGAACCACTTTAAAGTAAACCATTTTACATTTCTAATAAGGCTGCGTCCTGAAGACGTTTGGAATTTACAGAGTGCTGTGAAAAAAACTAAACTCGTCTCTCTGGTTGTGTGTGAGGATTAAGTTTGATTTTATTCTGTGGTGATTTTACACACTTGATTTGATACAGGGATTTGAACCTGAGAAGAAATCTAGCTAATATTATCATGTTAAAGGTCAACTGATAAATATTACCCAGCGTCCCCTCAGATAAACATTACAGTTCATTCAGAACCATTTTCTGACCTCAGTGATATAATTAGGTCAAATTAGCGACATGTGATTCATGAGTGAGTCGGCTCTTTGAATTGGCTCTTTGAGTCGTGCTTATGAATCACAAATCAAATGTTTGATGTGAATAATGGGAGTCGACCCTCCGCTCTGAAGAATCGTGTTGGTGAAGGGAAATAGTGGTCAGATTATAAACATGAAGAAATGAGAATGTTGAGAAATGAGAAAAAGTAATATTGTAGTAGGAAACAAAGGGAAGTTTATTACAAAATAAAATCAAACATTTGTTTTCAAAAATGTTGACATTTAGTTGACATTTATCTGAGTAAAGTCGAAATTAAATAATCCCTATTCGTACCCCTTTACTGTACACTAATGATGATGATGATGATCAGGAAGTCACGGGAATAATTTTAGAGTTATATTAACATTTCTTCATTAGTTGTGTGTGTGTGTGTGTGTGTGTGTGTGTGTGTGTGTGTGTGTGTGTGTGTGTGTGTGTGTGTTCACCTGCTCCGGCTTGCCCAAAGACCCACGAGAGACGAATGAAAAGCATCACACCCCAAATATTCAGCATACACCTCACCTGCACAACACACAGTCATTCAACACACACACATGTGATACACTCTGATAGTACACACACAATACTGTGTGTGTGTGTGTGTGTGTGTGTGTGTGTGTGTGTTTAAAATACTCACCAGTACTCCTTTAATCCAGCCAAATTTAACCCCCCCCGCTTCGTCCTCTGCAGGAGGAGGAGCTTCAAGATCATCACTGGGTAAAACATCACTGCCTTCACTGTCATCCAGTGTGTCAGAGATATCCACATCTCCATTCTAACACATACACACACACACACACACACACACACACACACACACACACACACACACACACACACACAGTTTAATTCAGTTTTATTTGTATAGCACTTTTAACAATGGGTATTTGTTTCACAAAAATACTCTGCTCTCATGGATATTAAACTATTGCAAACACAACACATGTTTATACAAAACATTAAAGATCCTCCTCCATATTTAACCGTGGTCATGAGGTACTTTTCCATACGGCTACCTCTCTGTGTGACCAAAACCACCTCTGTGTTTATTACCAAAAAGCTCTGTTCTGGTTTCATCTGACCGTAGAACCCGATCCCATTTGAAGTTCCAGTAGTGTCGGCACACTGAAGACGCTCGAGTTTGTTTTTGGATGAGAGTAGAGGCTTGTTTCTTGAAACTCTTCCAAACATCTTGTGGTGATGTCGGTGACTTCAGATTGTAGTTTTGGAGACTTTCTGACCCCAAGACACGACTAACATCTGCAGTTCTCCAGCTGTGATCCTTGGAGATGTTTTATCCACTCGAACCGTCCTCTTCACAGTGCGTTGAGACGATATAGACACACGTCTAATTCCAGGCTGATTCATAACATTTCCAGTGGACTGGAACTTCTTAATTATTGCCCTGATGGTGAAATGGGCGTTTTCAATGCTCGTGCTATTTTCTTATAGCCACGCCCCATTGTGTGAAGCTCAACAACCTTTTGCCGCACATCACAGCTATATTCCTCGTCTTACCCATTGTTATGAATGACTAAGCGAATTTGGCCTGTGTGTTACCTCATATTTATACCCCTGTGAAACAGGAAGTCATGGTTGAAGTGTGTTGAAGTACCTGCTCCTAGTCACCCAGGTGTACTAAATAAATGTAAAGTATCATTGGGAAAATACTTCAAATGTATTTTTTCTCAAAGGAATTCATAGGGGTGCCAATAATTGTTGCACACCTATATTTATCAAAGATTTTTTTATCTGGATTAAACTGTGTTGTGTTTGCAATTGTTTGATATCCATGAGAGCATTTTTGTGAATTTTTAAAACAAAAGATCAAAAGGTTAAACAGTAAAGACAATTTTTCACAGCCTTCTTTGCTCATATTTACCAAGGGTGCCAAAATTAATGGAGGGCGGTGTATGTGCAGACCATTTACCATTTAAATCACATCATTAGTTTTTGATCCTGTTCTGTACTAGAACTTGTGTACCAGTAACACACAATAAGAAGACAGCTGTTCTTTCAGAAGAAAAAATGGACATTTTCAAAAAATTAAAAAATGAAATGTAAAATAGCAGGACATGTTGTTTAAAGTGTTATTTATGTTGTTTAAAGTGTTATTTATGTGTATAAAGTGTTATTTATGTTGTTTAAAGTGTTATTTATGTGTATAAAGTGTTATTTATGTTGTTTAAAGTGTTATTTATGTGTATAAAGTGTTATTTATGTGTATAAAGTGTTATTTATGTGTATAAAGTGTTATTTATGTTGTTTAAAGTGTTATTTATGTGTATAAAGTGTTATTTATGTGTATAAAGTGTTATTTATGTGTATAAAGTGTTATTTATGTGTATAAAGTGTTATTTATGTTGTATAAAGTGTTATTTATGTGTATAAAGTGTTATTTATGTGTATAAAGTGTTATTTATGTTGTTTAAAGTGTTATTTATGTGTATAAAGTGTTATTTATGTGTATAAAGTGTTATTTATGTTGTATAAAGTGTTATTTATGTGTATAAAGTGTTATTTATGTTGTATAAAGTGTTATTTATGTTGTTTAAAGTGTTATTTATGTGTTTAAAGTGTTATTTATGTGTGTAAAGTGTTATTTATGTGTATAAAGTGTTATTTATGTGTATAAAGTGTTATTTATGTGTATAAAGTGTTATTTATGTTGTTTAAAGTGTTATTTATGTGTATAAAGTGTTATTTATGTGTATAAAGTGTTATTTATGTTGTATAAAGTGTTATTTATGTGTATAAAGTGTTATTTATGTTGTATAAAGTGTTATTTATGTGTATAAAGTGTTATTTATGTTGTATAAAGTGTTATTTATGTGTATAAAGTGTTATTTATGTTGTATAAAGTGTTATTTATGTGTATAAAGTGTTATTTATGTGTATAAAGTGTTATTTATGTTGTATAAAGTGTTATTTATGTTGTTTAAAGTGTTATTTATGTGTATAAAGTGTTATTTATGTGTATAAAGTGTTATTTATGTTGTATAAAGTGTTATTTATGTTGTTTAAAGTGTTATTTATGTGTATAAAGTGTTATTTATGTGTATAAAGTGTTATTTATGTGTATAAAGTGTTATTTATGTGTATAAAGTGTTATTTATGTTGTATAAAGTGTTATTTATGTGTTTAAAGTGTTATTTATGTTGTATAAAGTGTTATTTATGTGTATAAAGTGTTATTTATGTGTATAAAGTGTTATTTATGTTGTATAAAGTGTTATTTATGTTGTTTAAAGTGTTATTTATGTTGTATAAAGTGTTATTTATGTGTATAAAGTGTTATTTATGTGTATAAAGTGTTATTTATGTGTATAAAGTGTTATTTATGTTGTATAAAGTGTTATTTATGTGTATAAAGTGTTATTTATGTGTATAAAGTGTTATTTATGTTGTATAAAGTGTTATTTATGTGTATAAAGTGTTATTTATGTTGTTTAAAGTGTTATTTATGTGTATAAAGTGTTATTTATGTTGTATAAAGTGTTATTTATGTGTATAAAGTGTTATTTATGTGTATAAAGTGTTATTTATGTTGTTTAAAGTGTTATTTATGTTGTTTAAAGTGTTATTTATGTGTATAAAGTGTTATTTATGTTGTTTAAAGTGTTATTTATGTTGTTTAAAGTGTTATTTATGTGTATAAAGTGTTATTTATGTGTATAAAGTGTTATTTATGTTGTTTAAAGTGTTATTTATGTGTATAAAGTGTTATTTATGTGTATAAAGTGTTATTTATGTTGTATAAAGTGTTATTTATGTGTATAAAGTGTTATTTATGTTGTTTAAAGTGTTATTTATGTGTATAAAGTGTTATTTATGTTGTATAAAGTGTTATTTATGTGTATAAAGTGTTATTTATGTGTATAAAGTGTTATTTATGTTGTATAAAGTGTTATTTATGTGTATAAAGTGTTATTTATGTGTATAAAGTGTTATTTATGTTGTATAAAGTGTTATTTATGTGTATAAAGTGTTATTTATGTTGTTTAAAGTGTTATTTATGTTGTTTAAAGTGTTATTTATGTGTATAAAGTGTTATTTATGTTGTTTAAAGTGTTATTTATGTGTATAAAGTGTTATTTATGTGTATAAAGTGTTATTTATGTTGTATAAAGTGTTATTTATGTGTATAAAGTGTTATTTATGTTGTATAAAGTGTTATTTATGTGTATAAAGTGTTATTTATGTGTATAAAGTGTTATTTATGTTGTTTAAAGTGTTATTTATGTTGTTTAAAGTGTTATTTATGTGTATAAAGTGTTATTTATGTTGTTTAAAGTGTTATTTATGTGTATAAAGTGTTATTTATGTGTATAAAGTGTTATTTATGTGTATAAAGTGTTATTTATGTGTATAAAGTGTTATTTATGTTGTTTAAAGTGTTATTTATGTTGTTTAAAGTGTTATTTATGTGTATAAAGTGTTATTTATGTGTATAAAGTGTTATTTATGTGTATAAAGTGTTATTTATGTGTATAAAGTGTTATTTATGTGTATAAAGTGTTATTTATGTGTATAAAGTGTTATTTATGTTGTTTAAAGTGTTATTTATGTGTATAAAGTGTTATTTATGTTGTTTAAAGTGTTATTTATGTGTATAAAGTGTTATTTATGTTGTTTAAAGTGTTATTTATGTGTATAAAGTGTTATTTATGTGTATAAAGTGTTATTTATGTGTATAAAGTGTTATTTATGTGTATAAAGTGTTATTTATGTGTATAAAGTGTTATTTATGTTGTATAAAGTGTTATTTATGTGTATAAAGTGTTATTTATGTTGTATAAAGTGTTATTTATGTGTATAAAGTGTTATTTATGTGTATAAAGTGTTATTTATGTTGTATAAAGTGTTATTTATGTGTATAAAGTGTTATTTATGTTGTTTAAAGTGTTATTTATGTGTATAAAGTGTTATTTATGTTGTTTAAAGTGTTATTTATGTGTATAAAGTGTTATTTATGTTGTTTAAAGTGTTATTTATGTTGTATAAAGTGTTATTTATGTGTATAAAGTGTTATTTATGTTGTTTAAAGTGTTATTTATGTGTATAAAGTGTTATTTATGTGTATAAAGTGTTAT
The DNA here is from genome assembly GCF_001660625.3 of Ictalurus punctatus. NCBI lineage: Eukaryota > Metazoa > Chordata > Actinopteri > Siluriformes > Ictaluridae > Ictalurus > Ictalurus punctatus. The sequence goes on from NC_071284.1 coordinate 35,808,905, forward strand.
TTATGTGTATAAAGTGTTATTTATGTTGTTTAAAGTGTTATTTATGTGTATAAAGTGTTATTTATGTGTATAAAGTGTTATTTATGTTGTTTAAAGTGTTATTTATGTGTATAAAGTGTTATTTATGTTGTTTAAAGTGTTATTTATGTTGTTTAAAGTGTTATTTATGTGTATAAAGTGTTATTTATGTGTATAAAGTGTTATTTATGTGTATAAAGTGTTATTTATGTTGTTTAAAGTGTTATTTATGTTGTATAAAGTGTTATTTATGTTGTTTAAAGTGTTATTTATGTTGTATAAAGTGTTATTTATGTGTATAAAGTGTTATTTATGTTGTTTAAAGTGTTATTTATGTTGTTTAAAGTGTTATTTATGTGTATAAAGTGTTATTTATGTGTATAAAGTGTTATTTATGTGTATAAAGTGTTATTTATGTTGTATAAAGTGTTATTTATGTTGTTTAAAGTGTTATTTATGTGTATAAAGTGTTATTTATGTGTATAAAGTGTTATTTATGTGTATAAAGTGTTATTTATGTTGTTTAAAGTGTTATTTATGTGTATAAAGTGTTATTTATGTGTATAAAGTGTTATTTATGTGTATAAAGTGTTATTTATGTGTATAAAGTGTTATTTATGTGTATAAAGTGTTATTTATGTTGTATAAAGTGTTATTTATGTGTATAAAGTGTTATTTATGTGTATAAAGTGTTATTTATGTTGTTTAAAGTGTTATTTATGTTGTATAAAGTGTTATTTATGTTGTTTAAAGTGTTATTTATGTTGTATAAAGTGTTATTTATGTTGTTTAAAGTGTTATTTATGTGTATAAAGTGTTATTTATGTTGTTTAAAGTGTTATTTATGTTGTATAAAGTGTTATTTATGTGTATAAAGTGTTATTTATGTTGTTTAAAGTGTTATTTATGTTGTTTAAAGTGTTATTTATGTGTATAAAGTGTTATTTATGTTGTTTAAAGTGTTATTTATGTTGTTTAAAGTGTTATTTATGTGTATAAAGTGTTATTTATGTGTATAAAGTGTTATTTATGTTGTTTAAAGTGTTATTTATGTTGTTTAAAGTGTTATTTATGTGTATAAAGTGTTATTTATGTGTATAAAGTGTTATTTATGTGTATAAAGTGTTATTTATGTTGTATAAAGTGTTATTTATGTGTATAAAGTGTTATTTATGTTGTTTAAAGTGTTATTTATGTGTATAAAGTGTTATTTATGTGTATAAAGTGTTATTTATGTTGTTTAAAGTGTTATTTATGTTGTTTAAAGTGTTATTTATGTGTATAAAGTGTTATTTATGTGTATAAAGTGTTATTTATGTGTATAAAGTGTTATTTATGTTGTATAAAGTGTTATTTATGTGTATAAAGTGTTATTTATGTTGTTTAAAGTGTTATTTATGTGTATAAAGTGTTATTTATGTTGTATAAAGTGTTATTTATGTGTATAAAGTGTTATTTATGTGTATAAAGTGTTATTTATGTTGTATAAAGTGTTATTTATGTGTATAAAGTGTTATTTATGTTGTATAAAGTGTTATTTATGTGTATAAAGTGTTATTTATGTTGTTTAAAGTGTTATTTATGTTGTTTAAAGTGTTATTTATGTGTATAAAGTGTTATTTATGTTGTTTAAAGTGTTATTTATGTGTATAAAGTGTTATTTATGTGTATAAAGTGTTATTTATGTTGTATAAAGTGTTATTTATGTGTATAAAGTGTTATTTATGTTGTATAAAGTGTTATTTATGTGTATAAAGTGTTATTTATGTGTATAAAGTGTTATTTATGTTGTTTAAAGTGTTATTTATGTTGTTTAAAGTGTTATTTATGTGTATAAAGTGTTATTTATGTTGTTTAAAGTGTTATTTATGTTGTTTAAAGTGTTATTTATGTGTATAAAGTGTTATTTATGTGTATAAAGTGTTATTTATGTGTATAAAGTGTTATTTATGTGTATAAAGTGTTATTTATGTTGTTTAAAGTGTTATTTATGTTGTTTAAAGTGTTATTTATGTGTATAAAGTGTTATTTATGTGTATAAAGTGTTATTTATGTTGTTTAAAGTGTTATTTATGTTGTTTAAAGTGTTATTTATGTGTATAAAGTGTTATTTATGTGTATAAAGTGTTATTTATGTGTATAAAGTGTTATTTATGTTGTTTAAAGTGTTATTTATGTTGTTTAAAGTGTTATTTATGTGTATAAAGTGTTATTTATGTGTATAAAGTGTTATTTATGTGTATAAAGTGTTATTTATGTTGTATAAAGTGTTATTTATGTGTATAAAGTGTTATTTATGTTGTATAAAGTGTTATTTATGTGTATAAAGTGTTATTTATGTGTATAAAGTGTTATTTATGTTGTATAAAGTGTTATTTATGTGTATAAAGTGTTATTTATGTTGTTTAAAGTGTTATTTATGTGTATAAAGTGTTATTTATGTTGTTTAAAGTGTTATTTATGTGTATAAAGTGTTATTTATGTTGTTTAAAGTGTTATTTATGTTGTATAAAGTGTTATTTATGTTGTTTAAAGTGTTATTTATGTGTATAAAGTGTTATTTATGTGTATAAAGTGTTATTTATGTGTATAAAGTGTTATTTATGTGTATAAAGTGTTATTTATGTTGTTTAAAGTGTTATTTATGTGTATAAAGTGTTATTTATGTGTATAAAGTGTTATTTATGTTGTTTAAAGTGTTATTTATGTGTATAAAGTGTTATTTATGTTGTTTAAAGTGTTATTTATGTGTATAAAGTGTTATTTATGTGTATAAAGTGTTATTTATGTGCTGCTGAAAGATGAATGTGGAAGACAGTTAGTTAAATGAAACCAGACTGATCTGTGGTTTAACTCTGTGGTTTAAGAGACTTGTGGATTTAGGTTTCTATCAACTGGCAAGAAAATACGAAATGAAGGAAGAAATCATTTAATATTTAAAACTCCCAGGATCTGAATGATATTCTCACAGGAACTACACACACATTCCCCTGTAGTCCTGTAACTTCAGGTTCTTCAGCTGTCGCTCTGCTGGAACCCATAAAGGTTTTACCTAGAACCCTACAGCAGAGTGATTCTGTATCAGAAGGGGTCCAATTACCTGTGTTTTTCTGGAAGCTAAAAAGTGAAGCCTCACATAAGACGCTTCTTTCTCAGATAATAACAACATCAGTGACATCAAAAAAAAACAGGACATTTTTAAAATTCAGAGTGAAAAAAAAATTGTATAAAAAAATCTTGTTTTGTTGTAATTCTTGTTGTAATTAGGAATAAATACTAACTGTTCATATTGCTATAAGGCATAACGGTTTAATACACACCCACAACACATACACACGCACACAACACACACACAGTGACTTTCTGGCCTCGTTAGCATTAATTAGGGTGTTTTAGGGTGATCAGATCATTACTCATAAACACAGTGTGATTAAAATGTTATTGATTTCAGATTAAACACCGTTACACATCATTATTGAACATCTCGTTTCTGCACAGACTGATGACCAGAACAAACACAAAACACACAAGTGTGTGTGTGTGTGTGTGTGTGTGTGTGTGTGTGTGTGTGTGTGTGTGTGTGTGTGTGTGTGTGTGTGTGTGTGAAAGTTAATATTCACCAAAATCATCATAATTAAGTATATGTGTTTGTGTGTGTGTGTGTGTGTGTGTGTGTGTGTGTGTGTGTGTGTGTGTGTGTGTGTGTGTGTGTAAAACATTCCACTGCAGAATAAAGTACAGACGAGTCGCCACATAACCAAGTCCAGATTTGATGAATATGCAAATTAGGAATGCCCCAAACCTAGACATGCCTCAACCTTGTAAGGCAACACTGTAACTTATAACTGTGTTGAACATAGTTTGCTCTTATATCTGACGAAGCCGTTAAACCCGTGTGTCACCTTATCACACCATGTTTAACATTAACTCCGATTTTCATTGTTTTCGGCTTTAAAGCACGGCACAATGAATTTTTCTATAAAGTTTTCAGTGAGTTAAAATGCTGTATAACTCTACAGTGTCTGTGTCAGCGTTTCTTTATCTAATAAAACCCCGAGAGGTTGAGATGATCGCTCAGGAACCCTCACTTATTTATCAAAATGTAGGTTTTTAGGGTCATATATAAAACGACTGTCATTTTCGTTAGAGCTGTGTGTAGAGCTCTGTGGAGATAAAGCAGTGTGTATTATTCTACAGTACGGTGTGTTTGAGCTCCTCATCACATCACTGACCTTGTTGAAGACCTGGTGAAGCTCCTGCAGTGATGGTCTGATGGCTCGCTGTCCGCTCACGCTCCCAGCGTTCCGGTAAAAGTTGATGTTGGGCGCTCGGTCCAGCGTGTTGTGGCCGAATGCGCTCACCACCGATGGCCTGATGGAGCGATGCTCCACGTTTCCATAATCGTTAGCAGAAAATGAGGTCTCCTCGTAAAGCGGAGGATCGTCTTTAGACTTCTCGAATGCTGGATTCTCCATCTGGGATCCTGTCAGTTTGATCAGTTCAGCAGATCTAGACAGTAAAACTTCTCAATTTCACAAAAACAATTCTAAAAACGTTTTAAAAGGGAACTTCACCTTCACCTGAGCTGCAGAATGCACTCACTTTGAAACTAAAATGTTTCTTAATATATCAGCAGTTGCAATAATCCTCCTGGATGCTGTTTGCTGATCTTTTCTGACTCTGAATGCTAACGTTCTGCACTAACAGGCTGCTTATATATGATTCAGATCACTCCCTCTGACACACGATTGGCTCAAATGGCATTTTTTTTACCTACAAACCCAAAAAATGCTTGAGCAAGGGGCATGAACACATCCTTGTTCCATCAAAGAGGACGCGGGACGTGCGTTTAAACTTTAACCAGGCCATAAACGCAGACAGAAAGATAATAAAGCAGCCAGTTGAGGACAGGATCACTGATTATTAATCGCATTGTGTTTGAGACAATATGCACAGTGATATGATTCTGGGTTTATTACAGTTCTATTAATGTTCCATTAATGTTCTCTTAATGTTTTATTAATGTTCTATTAGAATTATTAAACCAGTCAGGTTTAAATTTCAGACTGAATTGATACGGCTGCTATACCAGCATCCTGCAAAGAAACTCTTTCAGAGAGAAGTGTGTAACAGCTGATTAAATCTCTCACACGGTCAGTCTGATCTTCAGATAACAATCCCAGAAATCTGATGAGGATCATTAAAAACAGATCTCAGACTGAAGTTTACTCAAACTTGACTCATTATACTGAAATGATTAATAACAGGACGACATGGTGACGTACAGCAAATCAGAGCACAGTTAAAAACCCCAAACCCACTGTAGGACCTGGGAGTGGACCAGTGAGGCTTTGCGAATTCTGAGAAATACCAGGATATATAAGATGCCTCTACCAGGAGGTTAAAACTTGGCTGTAGATGGAGCTCTCAACAAGATGATGATCTAAAATACACCTCTAAATTACCACAGAAACCGTCACGTAACACAAAATGTCTGTCAATCAGTCTGTGGATTTAAAACCTGATAACAACATGAAGATGATGTCCACATGCTAAAACCTGAGAAAGTAAAACCATTTTAACTTGTTTGCACAAAGGAGTGGACCAAGTTCTTCTACATGTCTGAGATCTCCTAAATGTGTCTGAGATCTTCTACGAGATCTACATTTGTGTGAGATTTCTTCATTTTCATGAAGTGTGCCAATAATATTGGTTGATGTTAAACATTGATTGTTAATGTTAGTAGGAAATAATACTAAAGGCTCTCTATTCTTTTCTCTCTCTCTCTCTCTCTCTCTCTCTCTCTCTCTCTCTCTCTCTCTCTGTGTGTGTGTGTGTGTGTGTGTGTGTGTGTGTGTGTGCGAGTTTCTTGGTGAAAGTTAATGGTCCTGAATGTGGGTGTGTCCTTGGCACACTGAGGTGTCAAGCTGAACATCGGAATCATGTGAAACTTTCCATAGGTGTGTGTGTGTGTGTGTGTGTGTGTGTGTGTGTGTGTGTGTGTGTGTGTGTGTGTGTGTTATGAGTTAATGTGAAGCCACTAATAATTGGAACATGCTGTGGGTGCTTGTACACACACACACACACACACACACACACACACACACACACACACACACACACACACACACACACACACACACTTCCTTATTGTCGTCCCGTATATGAATTGCAGGAAGAATTCTGAGAAATGATGGCTGTCATTCATGTGACCTTCAGGAACTTAACAGAAAGATACATTTTACAGAAATTATAAATAAAAAGATTATAATTTATAATGTAACATACTACACTACTACTACTACTACTATTACTACTACTACTACTACTACTACTACTAATAATAATAATAATAATAATAATAATAATAATAATTCCTGACATTATTAACACTATTACAAAGAAACGTTTATTCACTATTATTTATACAGATAAATAACAGTAAATATAAACAGATTATATTATAACACTGTAATATAATGAGATAAATATAATTTATTTATAGAATGTCTATTTTTATTCTATCATTTTAGTCTTTTATTATTTATTCCAGGTTTAATATCTTTTGGTTAGATTCTTTTTTTATTTCACTTTCCTGCTGAAGCTGTTGCTGCCATGGTTACAGCCCTCAGCATGGCCTTGTGCACTGTAGCTTCAGGACCGATCCAGCAGGTGGAGACACACTGTCCTGTTTCATTACATCACCTAGCAAACGCTGTGCTCTGACTGGCTGAGAGCAATATGGTGTGTTCTGATTGGCTGAGAGCAGTGCAGTGTGTTTTGATTGGCTGAGAGCTGTACACTGTGCTCTGATTGGCTGAGAGCAGTATGGTGCGTTCTGATTGGTTGAGAGCAGTGCAATGTGTTTTGAATGGCCGAGAGCTGTACACTGTGTTCTGATTGGCTGAGAGCAATATGGTGTGTTCTGATTGGCTGAGAGCAGTGCAGTGTGTTTTGATTGGCCGAGAGCTGTACACTGTGCTCTGACTGGCCAAGACCAGTATGTTCTGGTTCTCTCTATACGTCTCTTTGTAGTGTTTCTTTCTGTACAGCTAGCTAGATTTAATTGTCATTGTGAAGTCACCAGCGTCCTGATGATCAAAACTTTGTCATAAACAATTACATCATGAAAAGTGAAACGGAACTTTATAATGCTGTAATTTGGTACTTATCACGGTGGGGAACTTTTATAATCATGAGTCTGCAGTGACATGTAAAGAGCAGTAAACATAAAAGATGTGGCTGCTCTTTCCTTTAATACATTAATATCTATTACACTGAGACACATGCCGCTAAGTGTACATTTCTTTCTGAATCCCTAAACCGCTGATCTGCTCAAATGACACCACATTATCGTCACAGTGACCATGTGTTTGTCCTGCAGGGGTTCACTACTTTATTTACTCTCACAAAACCTATTTTCAGTACTTAAGAATGCAGTTTTAGTGTGGATCGACAGGAAAAACAGACGGAATAAAGTTATGAGAAGCTTTATAATAGATTATGCACATTTTATCATTTGCAGTGAAGCTTCTAGTACGATTTATAAACAGACACAAGATCCAGCAACAGAGTGTTATTCCACTTTTAACTTCACTCAGAAGAGGGAAAGAATCTTATCACAAACACAAAGTGACTTTATTGCACAACAAATACAAAACCACAGTATGACACACACACAATCTTAAAGGTGCTGTACATCACTGTATGAAGGCACAGAATCTGAAACTGACAGCACTAAAGCACACGCAGTGATAAAGTGCAAAGAGAAAGATCTACAATCCTAAAACAACTGGCTGTGTTCCAAACGCTAGCATTTCATAAAAGAAGAACAAAGAAGAGTTACTGAAATAACTGTGCGCAATACACACACTCCCTCACACAGTGTATGAACACTCACACATCAAATCACCATCAGAAGCAAAGCCTGTGTTTTCTACAGTTTCTAAAAATATCTAGTCATGAACTCTAGCATTTGGGACGGAGCCGTTTCCCTCCATCGCCTTCATGTTTCGCTTCTACAGAAAGGTTAGTGGTTTCAAAACTTCTCATTGCTGTCATGTAGAAAGATGGAGGATGAATCACACTGATTCACACACACACACACACACACACACACACACACACACACACACACACACACACACACATTAATAGAATATTAGCAACACCAAACTAACAAAAATATGTTTTGGTTTTGTCTGAACAGACTACAGATACACATTAAGAGCTCTACACAGCTGATGACCTGTAACAGTCCAAACTGCTGCTCCACTGTTCTGTGTTTGTTGTTTATGTAAACATTTTCAGTTCTGACAGGACAAAAATGCAGAAGCTTTTTCTTCCTGCGATACCTAATTTAAGTGTCACGGTGAGACAATTCAGGTCAGACATACTGTACATACATGAGAAAAACACTGAGCAGAGGTTTCAGTGCACACTATCATCCATCTGAAATGTGTATCTATGGTTACACAGGTCCAAATTTACACTTTATACCCTGTTTGAAGTGGTTCTTAATGCACTAAAGTGGATTTCAGCAGTAAGACTGCATTAAAATCTGATAACATCCACCCACCCACCCACCCACACACACACACACACACACACACACACACACACACACACACACACACACACACACACACACACACACACACACAAAACCCTTGGCAATGAACAGTAAACCTTTCAGACAGTTCAGTAACCTGGATTGTTGCATTTTTCCTACCAGGAGATCAGTTTATTTACACAGGTTTGTGTTTTAGACAGATGCTGATTGATATTGTTCATTAGCAATCCAAAAGCAGGGATAGGAAAAAGATAAGCTTGCCAGGCTCCTGTATGTGCAAGAGGACAGATAGCTCCGAGTGTGCTGCAGCGTGAGCAGCTGTTGATTGGCTTCATGTGTCTCAGAGGAAGTAAATGTTATCCTTTAGCCTCCACAGTTGGTTGGAAGTTGTCTTATGATTGGAGACTGCTGGGTAGTGGGTGGCAATTGGCAGGTGACCAAGTTAGGGTGAAAATGGGGGATGGGGGTATGTTATTTCATTGTGGCATCTGTGTTGTTACATTAAAATCATCATGATACATGTTCAATACGAGTTCCGTGTTTCCCACATTGCTAGACATTTAGCCAGGTGTGGTTTCAGATAAAGGTGTGGAGATTTTACAGATGAGTGTAAGGTGTGCTCGCAAAAAAAAGGTTTGGTCCAAAGTAGAGTTGTGGAATTAGCTAAAAATCAAAGGTGTGGCCTCAGATATGGGTGTGGCCTTTAGACGTGGCCATGTCCTCCGGAAAGTTGTGGCTTTTGGTGAGATTCTCTTGCTTTAGTCTGGCTTTAGATAAAGCTGAGGCCTCATTTAATATTGTGGCCTAAGGTAAGGCTGTGGTCTTAGGCAAGGGTGTGGCCTCAGGTAAGGGTGTGGCCTCAGGCAAAGGCATGGCCTCAATTAAAGGTGTAGCATTAAGTAAGGGCATGGTGTCAGGTAAGGCCATTGTGCCATGTAATGGTGAGGTGTCAGGTCAGGGCTTAGTGACAGGTAGGCATGAAACATCAAGGAAGGGTATGATAAAAGATAAGGCTGTGAAGTGCATGACCTCGGATGTGCTTTTAGTTATGGATGAAGATGATGTCTCTTAGGTATCAACAGTGGTCCTGGAGTTCCCCTTGTCCTGCATATTTGAATGTTTTCCCTGCTCCCAACACACCTATTTCAACTAATTAGCTAACTAACATTCCTTCCTGAGTTGAAGTGGGTGTGTTAGAGCTGGGAAAATTGAGCAGGACAGGGAGTTCTACAGGAACACGGTTGGGAACCTGTGTCTTAGAGGATGGTCTCATAAAAGTGTGTGATCTCACACAGGGGGTGTGGCATGACATCAGATAAAGACATGAGCTCAGGAAGGGTGTGGCTTAAGTTACAAGTGTGAGGCTATAATGTCAAGTTAGGGCAAGATGTCAGATGAACCTTCCATTTTGGATAAAAATGGGACATCTGTTAAAGGGACGTGGCCTCAGATTAGGGCATGTTCTCAGGTGAGGGCATACTCAAACGTCCCTTTTTCAAGCCTCTCCAGTCCATCTCCCCAGTGTGAGGAGGGCATGCTGCTATAGGGGTCCAGAAGGATCCGGAAACATCGGACAATCAGCAGAGCAAGAAAAACCAACAGCATCAGGACAAAGGCAAACACTGTCTTCTGTTCCAGAGTCAGAGTGTTCACCATCATCTCACTGCCGCTCACAAATGAATGGTTATAATGCACGCTACACATCATCACTTTAACACTTCATCTTGAGAATTTTGAGGAGCTCAAAATCAGTAGAATACCTGGAGAAAGGACAGACAAAGACATAAGTTATTCTTACAACCACTAACATCAGGTAAAAAGGAATATGAATATTTTGTTTATTTAGTCCCTATAATTGATTCTGCCTCAATCTCAACACCTGTCCTGTGTATACCTCATCCCTGATCCTATGTCAGTCTCAGCCCTTTATCATTGCCTCAGTTCCTGGCTCTGATTCTGTGTTAGTACCAAGGTCTGTCTTTGATCGCATGTACAGTATACTATGTATCTTGCAGCCCAACTTTGTTCATATGACTAGCACAGGATCAAGGCCAGGATAGTCTCAAGTTCTGTCCTCAATTCTGTGTCACCCTGAGCTCCATCACTGATGCTGTGTTAGCCTCTGTCCCTAACCCCCTTGTAATCCCAGCCCCAGTTCTTGTCTTTGTCTACGATCCCATCCCTGATACAGGGGCAAAGACTCAATCAAGATCAGAGACAGAAGCAAAGCCCCTACTTCAGGCCTGTTTCTGTGTCTGTCCCTGTATCAGTCACTTATACAGTACCTGTCCACCTCCACCTTTGTCTCTTTGGTTCCAATATCTGCTTCCCTGATCCAGTCCCAGTGCCTGTCCACACACCTGATCCAGTCCCAATTTCTGTCCAAGACCCTGGTCTAGTACCAGTCCCAGTCCTAGCACCTCCAGTCCCAGTCCCTGTATCAGTCTCTCTCCAGTCCCATTACCTATCTCAGCCTCTCTACTGTCCCAGTCCCTGTCTCAACCTCTCTCCAGTCCCATTCCCTATCTCAGCCTCTCTACTGTCCCAGTCCCTGTCTCAGTTGTCCCCATCTCAGCCTCTCTCCAGTCCCAGTCCCTATCTCAGCCTCTCTCATGTCCCTATCTCAGCCTCTCTCATGTCCCTATCTCAGCCTCTCTCCTGTCCCAGTACACATCTCAGCCTCTCTCCAGTCCCTATCTCAGCCTCTTTCCAGCCCCAGTCCCTATCTCAGCCTCTCTCTAGACCAAGTCCCTATCTCAGCCTCTCTCCATTCCCAGTCCCTCTCTCAGCCTCTCTCCAGTCCCTATTTCAGCCTCTCTCCAGTCCCTATCTCAGCCTCTCTCCAGTCCCAGTTCCTATCTCAGCCTCTTTCCAGTCCCAGTCCCTATCTCAGCCTCTCTCCAGTCCCAGTCCCTATCTCAGCCTCTCTCCAGTCCCAGTTCTTATCTCAGCCTCTCTCCAGTCCCAGTTCTTATCTCAGCCTCTCTCCAGTCCCAGTCCCTATCTCAGTCTCTCTCCAGTCCCAGTCCCTATCTCAGCCTCTCTCCAGACCCAGTCCTTATCTCAACCTCTCTCCAGTCCCCATCTCAGCCTCTCTTTTGCCCCTATCCATGCCTCACTCCAGTAGCAGTCCTTATCTCCAGTCCCTATCTCAGCCTCTCTCCTGTCCCTATTTCAGCCTCTCTCCAGTCCCTATCTCAGCATCTCAGCCTCTCTCCAGACCCAGTCCCTACATCAGCCTCTCTCCAGTCCCAGTCCCTATCTCTGCCTCTGTCCCAGTCCCTATCTTAGCCTCTCTCCAGTCCCAGTCCCAGTCCCTATCTCAGCCTCTGTCCCAGTCCTAGTCCCTATCTCAGCCTTTCTCCAGACCCAGTCCCTACCTCAGCCTCTGTATCCAATCAAAAACTGCAAACCTGCAAATTTAAGTGAATATTAATGAATGCACCAAATTAGCAATACATTTTCAGAGATGATATTACTGCCATATAACAATCAAGGATATGGATATTATGTATTTTTCTCTCTCCATCCGGCACCAACAGCATGACTCTTGGGATTTAAATAGCAACTACCCTAAATTCAGTGCATAGTGAAAAAAAAAACCCCACCAAATTACCATGCTTTATTATTATATAATTATCATGTTATTACTATATAACAGTAAAATCTGAGGCTATTATTATTATTTCAGATGACTATCTCATTCTCTCTTTAGGTTTCTCTGAAGTCAGAGCATTAGTGTGTCTGATACTGACAGCCATGCAAAAGTCAAAATGCTAATAATGCATATTCAGTAAATTCAGGATGGCAGAATAACAACATGAGTATCACAAACATGGAATCTGTCGCAAAACCAACAGGTATTTATCTCCAGACAACAACGTGCAGGTACAGTCTTCACTGCATTCCAGACTGACTTTAACCATGCAGCTAATGAGAGGGAAAAAAACAAAATAACGCTACTGTACCTGTTGCATGGCGGCTGATAAAACGCTGTCATCGAGTATCTGGGGGAAAACAAGGGAGAGAAAATAAACCGAGACAGTCACATGAGGAATGAATCAATATTTCCATCACAGCACTGAGAGACAGACGGAGAGAGAGAAAGGTGGAGAGATGAGTGTTTGCAGAGAATAGAGTCTGGATGAGCAGCAGGTGGAAGGGAGAGAGAGGGAGGGAGAGAGAGAGAGAGAGAGAGAGAGAGAGAGAGGGAGAGAGAGATATTTGGCTTTGGATATGTTGCAGTGTGTGTTATATGTGAGTGTGTGTTATATATGAGTGTGTATTATATGTGAGTGTGTGTTATATGTGAGTGTGTTATATCATATCACTCACTTGTCATTTGGACCTCCATTAGCTTGAACCTGTTGCTGGTGATCCACCCCTTTAGAAAAAACACGACACAATCACACGTCTCTCTCTCTCTCTCTCTCTCTCACACACACACACACACACACACACACACACACACGTCTCCAGGTATTATATTGTTCAGACTCTGGTCGTCTCTCTGCATCTCACATCCTCTGAGATGTGACATGAATATCAGTAACCTCCCAGATTAGCCAAGCTGTGCTACCTTAACGTGTGTGTGTGTGTGTGTGTGTGTGTGTGTGTGTGTGTGCGTGTGTGTGTGTGTGTGTGAGAGAGAGAGAGAGAGAGAGAGAGAGAGAGAGAGAGACTCTGATGGTTCAGTGTGTGAAATTAAATTATCCCCTGTGCTTAGAGAGTCATTAAGAGAAGTCGTCTTACTGAAATGAAGTAACATGGCTCTGAGTGCAGTACACAAGCCACTCACTTACTCATTTATTAGGGCTGGGTTAAAAATACAGATTCTCCGATTTTATCCGATCTTCAATTTAACGAAACAATACAGACTCAGGAAATCCCTGAATCAATTCTTAATGCGCTTTACTTGAGAGGATGTGAATATTATCTGTAGTTCTCCTCTCGACCTGAAGATGTCGCAATCTTTCATGTTTTGAATTTTTAAAATGGGTTTTATTTCTTAAACGTGTTTCAAGTTGTTAATGAATTTCCCTGTTACACATTTACAATGTTTTTATTTATTTTACAGTAATGTGCAGTTTGTGTTTACCTTGTGTAGGTTGTATGCACAGATTTATGATTTCTTGTTACAATGTTTGTTACTCAAAGTAAAAGTAAAAAGTAATTAAAGATAATTGTGTGGGCCCTATTGTTAATGTACATGTGTATTTCAGTAATATAGCTAAATAAAAGGGTTTGTTTCCAGCATTTATATTAAAACATGAATTCCATGTCTGCAAAACTAACATTTTCAATGAAATATTGATAACTAATCGATATTGAATCGAATCGAAATCGAATCAAATTGAAACCATATAAATAAGAATCGAATTGCCAAATTGGTCAAGTTAAGCAGGTAAGTGGGGATTTAATAACATAGGGATTCAAACCTCAGACATAAGTACAGATATAAGATTTATTGTTACAGATGTTACAGAGTTACAGATTGTTACAGAGTTACAGATGTTTTTTTTATTTTTATGTTGGGTGATATTGGCTCAAGCAGTATGAATACTTTTAATAACCTGAATGTCGAGCTCAGAAAATCCGCTAAATACTAAAGAAGTCGAGTATCTTCAACTCTTGACTATGAGTAACTTTCACCATGTAAATACTGATACTGTATATTTGGACTGTCACTGACCCTCTGAGAAATATATTCCTCAAATCATACTGCATCTCTCAGTACAAAGCATTCTGATTGGCTGGAAGCAGGTATAAACATAAATAACATGTTTTTATGTAAAAAAAAAAAAAAAAAAAGTAATAATCACATTAAAAAAGAGAGAGACAAAAGGAATTCAGTCAGAGATTTTCACTTCAGTGCATGGCTAATTAATAAGTAAATAAAATGAATAAATGTCAACTCTCAGTACTTCTACTCCACCGGAGACACGTTTTTACAATTATGTCCCATATCTCCCTCTCCCTCTCTCTCTCTCTCTCTCTCTCACACACACACACACACACACACACACACACACACACACACACATTTACTGTCATTTTTTTTGCTGGACGCTTTCCCAGCAAAGCATTATGGGTCAGCTCAGAGTGCTGCAATAGTGCTTATTAAATAAGAGGAACTCTCTCTCTCTGTCTCTCTCATGCTGAAACTACATTGTTATTTTGATTTAATCCTCTAAGTGTTACTGATGTTTTTCATTTTTCAATTGGTCCACAGTAAATTATATTATTATTCCTCCCCTCACCATCATTCATTCATCAGAACACTGGACCTCATTTATCACTCTTTCCGTAAAGTTGTGTGTAAATATTTTTATGGCCAAATTGAACTAAAATTCACAGAAGATTAACCACAGTGTCTGATTTTCTTCATACTCATGTGTGTATGTTAATAAATGTTGGTAAATTAGACATAATGATAATGAGTCTCTATTGGTCACATATACATTACAGCACAGTGAAATTCTTTTTTCTTCATATATCCCAGCATGTTAGGAAGTTGGGGTCAGAGCGCAGGGTCAACCATGATATAGTGCCCCCTGGAACAGAGAAGGTTAAGGGCCTTGCTCAAGGGCCCAACAGTGGCAGCCTGGGTCTGGGGCTTGAACCCCTGACCTTCCAGCACCAGTCCCAGTCCCTAAAAGGTAAAGCTCACAGTTAGCTGAAAAAAACAATTTGGCGACTAATACTAAAGACTTATCATTTAGTACCAAACGTAAATGTAGTAAATATACATCCATATTTATAATCAAATTACTACACAAGCTCATTTCTTATTGATCATGAGCATGATGGTGTGGGTGTGTCATAGTGATTGACAGGCATGTCTCCCTAGCAACAAGGTAAACATGACATTTTAGATTACGGATTACGGACATTTTGGTATTAGCGTTAAACTAAACATCTAGCGTGTTCTTTCAAGAAGTCTCGCGATATTTGAACTCGGAGCGGGAAAACAGCGTCGGTGTACTGCGCAGGCTCAGTAGGAGTGAAAAGGAGGCATTTTCAACAGAGGCAGAGAGAAAATCCTGTAGAAATCACTATGGCTGAGGATAATTCCGAGTTCGGAGTGACGGTAAAACTGGAAGAATCTCCAGACGCGTCTCCGATAGAGGAAGACGCCGAGACGCCTCAGGACAGCACCAACGGCGTCAAAACGTAACCTCGGCTTTATTTCTCTTCTCGAGCAGATTAGCTTCCATGCTAACAAAAAGATGGAGGCTGAGGAGAGTCACGCAGCTAGCGGGCTCGCGCTTGAAATAAAAGAAACAAACCCGTTTTTCTTACATTCAGACGCATTTCAGCCTTCGCGTTGACTATAAATAGTAAAGTCGTGTAAAATAATAATATTAGCTAAGAATATGTTGCTAATCAGCTTAGCAGTATTAAGATAGCATTGTTTGTTGGCTAGATTACAATGGTTAGCTAACAGTTACGCACTGGGTTTTTTTCTCCGCCGGTATTCCACAAACCCCGCCTACTGCGCCATGATTGGCTGGTGAAGCGTCATGTCTTGGGCGAGGATTAGCTGATGTATGTATGTTGCGAGCTGTAGCTCGTTCGTTATGTTGAACGCGGGTCCAAACTGGCCAATTGTAGCGCAGTGGGCGGGTCTCACTGGAATACGGATGTGGAATAAAATGTTGAGGAATTACTGTTTTGTTGCATAAATAAAAATCTCTATTTTATTCAAATAAATGCACCGTTTTATTTGTATGTAATTATAAATTTGCATATTTTAAGTTAGTTTGTTGTGTGTATTCATTGTATTTGCTTTAAATTAGTTTATGGACACTGTGATTACAATTGTGCTTTTTCTTGTGTGTGTGTGTGTGTGTGCGCGCGCGCGCGTGTGTGTAGTGAGGAGGAGGATAGCCAGAAGGACAGAACCGAGGGGAAGGAGAAGTCATCAGGCAGCAGGAAGTCGGGCCGTTATCACCCGTATAAGGACCGACATGGCGGGTCAGGGGACAGGAAGTCATCTCAGCGCAACCGTGTCTTCATTAGCAACATTCCTTATGATATGAAGTGGCAGGCAATTAAAGATCTAATGAGAGAGAAAGGTAACACACTGTGATTAGACTCGCACACACACACTCCTCTCTCTCACACACACTCTCACACACACACTCACACACACACACACACACATGCACGTGTGGACAGGCTTCTCTGTTCCTCTGTGGAGGAGTTAACACTGTTTTATTGGTTTGAAATGTTACCCAGATGAATTTGGCCGTGTGTGTGTGTGTTTAGTCTTGATGTGTATTTGGTTTTATGAGAAGGTAAAAGGTGGGCAGTCACTATATAATGTGTGTGTGTGTGGAGTCCTTTACGGTACAGTGTGTTTACACTGGGAGGAGATTTGGCCTCGGATGGTTGATCTGATCTGATGATGTGATGATCTGATGATGTGATGTGATTATAATGTGGGTTTCTCTAGCCGTAGTGTGACGAGTCCCAGCGCTGTGGTGCTGTTGTGTTTTTAAATGCATTGTGTGTGTATGTATGTGTGTGTGTGTGTGTGTGTGTATGTGTGTGTGCGCGTGTGTGTGTTTCTTGGTATTTCCCCTCTTGTATGTCTCATGTAGTTGGTGAGGTTACATACGTGGAGCTGTTTAAGGATGCTGAAGGAAAGTCCAGGGTAAGTGCTGTAGAGGCTGTAAACTCGGCTTCTTCTCTCATGTGTAGCCCCGTGACCCGAACACACAGCTCTCTATCTGTTGGATACATGTCTGATTTAGTACACGTCTGATCTAGTACCGATGAAGACTTTTAGACTGGGAAATGGTTCTGTTTTGACTTTAGCTCCTCTTTATCATATTTTACACGGCTGTAGTTTTTAATTGGTGGTATTCCTGTTTGGCCTGAGAGACAAACCTGCTGATTGGACCTGGTGTTTTATTGGGACTGATTGTGTACATTAAGAGGAAATCCTTATCTATTTTTATTTATATTTATATATAATTCTTCATGAGCCCTGCACTGCTTTGTTATAACGTTCTGCTGTGGTGTCCATCTCTCTATTTTTTATAGTTTAATGAATATTTTATTGTGTTAATGTGCACATTGTGTGATTTGTACTAACAATTCCTGTGTGTTCCTCTCCAACATGGTGTGTGTGTGTGTGTGTGTGTGTGTGTGTGTGTGTGTGTGCGTGTGCGTGGTTCTGCTGCACTGGTAACAGGGCTGTGGGTAAGTATCAGTCCTCCTCCTCCTCAAAATAATTAAATAAATAAATGCCAGCAGCTACAGGAATGTGTGGTGTGATGTCATCCTGTAGGTTACCGTGGATACGTAGTTATTGATGTTTTTTGTTTGTAGGGTGGTCGAATTCAAAGATGAGGAGTTTGTGAAAAAAGCCATGGAGGTGATGAATAAACACGACCTCAGTGGCCGACCCCTGAACATTAAAGAGGTGTGTAGCATGTGCACACATAGAGTGCAGATATATGATTTAGTAAACTTTACACCTCCCTCACCAAATATTCTGAAGGGAAATGCCTTACACACTTAGTGTGTGTGTGTGTGTGTTTCAGGACCCAGATGGAGAGCACGCACGGCGTGTGTTACAACGAGGTGGAGGTGGCTACCCCGGGGGCAGGGGGCACGACAGTGGGCCAGGCCAGGTCAATCTGCCCCCCTCCATCTCTAACAACCCCAACATCCCCCATGACATCATCAGCGCTCTGCAGCACGGCCGACTTGGCTCCACCGTGTTCGTCGCTAATGTGACTACACTCTCTCTCACACATACACACACCTCATAAACTAGACCAGGTTCTGATTGGTGCATCACATTTTGCTGATAAGTCTGTGTGTGTGTGTAGCTGGACTTTAAGGTGGGCTGGAAGAAGCTGAAGGAGGTGTTTGGCATGGCTGGAGTGGTGAAGAGAGCTGATGTGAAGGAGGATAAAGATGGGAAGAGCAGAGGAATGGGAACGGTCACCTTTGAACAGCCTCTGGAGGCCGTGCAGGCCATCTGTATCCCCTGTATTCATAAACACACACACACACACTCGGAGTTCTACTTAATTACGCACAGTAGTGTACCATCAAAGGGAAATAAGTGCTCATAGTGTTAGCCTTTAGTTATAGGATAATGGATAAAGGCTTGTGACATTTCCTGTTTCCTCCTTAACCGTAACACAGCCATGTTTAATGGTCAGATGCTGTTCGACAGGCAGATGCACGTTAAAATGGTGAGTTATCATCTGAACTGATCAGCTGTACATTACTCTGAGTTGTGTTCTCATCCATGTGTGTGTGTGTGTGTGTGTCACTACACTCTTTCAGGATGATAAGTCTTTGCCTCCTGATGATTTCCGCTCGAGTGATAAAGCCCCTCAGCTGCCAAGTAAGTGTGTGTGTCAGATGAACTGGTTATTAGTGTGCAGGTTGATGGTGTCTGATCATGTGACCGCCATATTATTTCACATTAACATTATATTATATTGATGTAATATTTAACACATATTATTTATTATATTTTATATCAGTGGTTCCCAGCCCGGGGTCTGCACCCCATTAGGGGGCCACCAGAGTTCACAGGGGGCCCATGGTCTCATTAGCTTTGAGGTTAAACATGCATAAAAAGTTCCACTGTAATTTAACTGTAAAATGAAAACATTTTAAAATGATATTAAAAATCATATGCTTGCAATGACCAGGCCAATCTAATTTAAAAATAATAATAATAATAATAATAATAATAATAATGGCTAAGAAACGTAAAAGAGTTAATTCCTTGAAAAAACGTATGTGCATGTCAGTGCCCTGTGCTCAGTCGATTTCAGCTAGCAGCTGGTTTTTCCTGCAGTCAGAGCGTCACTATTTTATGAATAAAACATGTCTAAGAAATGGAGAAGTGCTGATGACTCCATCACAGTAGTACGCGCTCCAAGGAAAAACTGTTGGGGACTACTGTTTTATATTCCTGTTCATCTGTAAATGTTGTTAGTTACTGACATGCTACAGAGCTAGGGTTAACGGGCTCAATAGTGTGTGTGTGTGTGTGTGTGTGTGTGTGTGTGTGTGTGTGTGTGTGTTACAGGAGGTTTGGGGGGTATTGGGATGGGTCTGGGTCCTGGTGGACAGCCAATCAACACCAACCGTCTGAGTGGAGGAGGAATGGGCTCTGTGGGTCCTGGAGGTCAGTGTGTGCACTCATGCTCTCTCTCACTCTCTTCATGAACCCAGTCTATTATTCTGAGACTACATTATGACAGGCTCATACTCTTCCTCCTTCTCATTGAGGCGGTGTACTGTAATTTTTCTCCCCCTCTCTCTCTCTCTCTCTCTCTCTCTCTCTCTCTCTCTCTCTCTCTCCCTCTCAGGGATGGATGGAGGTGGGTTTGGAGGAATGAACAGAATGGGAGGTGAGACACAATCCATTATTCTAGTCTTTTATACTAAATCCAGCCTTACACTAACCCTCCTATAGTAACACTCTAATCTGCGTGTGTGTGCGCGTGCGTGTGTGCGTGCGTGTGTGTGCGTGTGGGGTGGGGGCAGGAATGGGTGGAGGATTTGGAGGGATGGATGGAGTTGGAATGGGAGGAGGATTTGGAGGGAGAGACATGACACCCATGGGCAGGATGGGAGGTAAGTCTCTCTCTCTCTCTCTCTCTCTCTCTCTCTCTCTCACACACATACATATTTCACCCTTCATGTTTCTTTCTGTACCTTTTCTGCTTCCTTTGATTGTGTGTGTGTGTGTGTGTGTGTGTGTGTGTGTGTTAGATATGTACAGGTCTGGTATGGGGATGATGGATCGTGATTTTGGGCGCAGTGATATGGCCATGAGCAGACCCTTTGGAGACTCGTTTGGGGGACTAGGTAAGTGTACACACACACACACACACACACACACAGCTGCATGCACACACATCTTGGGTGTGGGTGTGTGTGTTGTAATGTTCTTTTTCCTCTATCAGGTGGAGGAATGGGGGGATATGGAGGAGGAATGGGGAACTCTAGCATGGGCCCAATGGGGACAGGATTAGGTACACACACACACACCCACACTGTTGCAGTAATAACTCAGTTATTACTCCATTATACAACTTATCTTCTGTAAAAATAGACATTAAGTCCTGCGCAGCAGATCACTTTTACTACCTGCAGTTGATCGTGTTCATAGTTTCTCTAATTAAACCTGCATTACATCACCATGATGAATCTCCAGGCTAATATTCTCTACTGAATAATCAGTGTACTGCTTTGTTCTGGTGTGTGTGTGTGTGTGTGTGTGTGTGTGTGTGTGTAGGAGGAATGGGTAACATGGGAATGGACCGGATGAGTGGATTTGACCGGATGGGCGGGAATATGGAAATGAGCCGCAGCTTCAGCCAATTTGGAGGCAGCTCGGGTCACATGGGTGGAGACCGAGGGTCGGGGTCAAAGGGTGGATGCCAGATATTTGTGAGAAATGTGAGTATGTGTGTGTGTTAATGGGTTATTTTTTACATCACTGTAGTGTTGTATAAGTTTGTATGTGGTGTTGATGATGCTCATCTTCTCCCCACACACAGCTGTCCTATGACCTCACCTGGCAGAAACTGAAGGAGAAGTTCAGCCATTGTGGTGAGTGTGTGTGAGGGAGAGCGATTTAGGTTGAGAGTGACATTCTAAAAATGAGAGAAGTGAGATTGTTTATATCCATATTATAGAAAATGTGGAAACCTTAATTGTAAAACTCTACAGCTGTGTTCTGTAAGTATACGTATATGGAGGTGTGTGTGTGTGTGTGTGTATGTATGTGTTCCAGGTCAGGTGATGTATGCGGAGATAAAGATGGAGAACGGGAAGTCTAAGGGCTGTGGGACGGTGCGCTTTGACTCCCCGGAGAGTGCTGAGCAGGCCTGCAGGATGATGAATGGAACCAAAATAAATGGCAGAGAGGTGGACGTGCGCATCGACCGTAACGCCTGAACACACACACACACACACACACACACACATCCCATTGTCCACTTTCATTCCCTTTAAGAGTTTTTGTTTTGTTTTAGAAACACTTTTCTGAACATTTGGACTCTCTCGTGCTCTCGCTCTCTCACTCTCTCTCACACACACACACACACACACACACACACACACACACACACACTACAAATAATCAGCAAGATCCAGCTCGTAGATGATGTGCATAATGTTTGTTTATACGCCGTGGCTACCTTTTTATTTTTTTGTAAACTTCTTTTTAATTTGTGCATCAATTTATTTGAATTATGAAAATAAATAAACTTTTTAATTTTTAATGTTGGCTCTGTGGTGGAACTTTAACAAGTAATGGCACTATGTGTGTTATTTAAGAGGTAAATATGAAGTGTGTGTGTGTGGACAGCCAACCTAAAGATCACCATGAGATTACGGTAGATGATTCCTCACAGAAACCATGAAGATATTTGTGGAAGTTCTTCATTGAATAGCTTAAAGACTGCACTTGTTATGAATAAAATAAATATAAAGTGTAGTTGGTAGTATGTTGCTGTGGTGTAAGAGGAGAAATTCATCCTGCTGGAGCTGACGCCTTCCTGATCTTGCTGTAGACACTTTGGTTATAACTTGTAATAGTTTTCTAATGAACTGTCCAACATTGACCCTCTCGCAGTCGTAAATTAAATACGTTCTTTTATAAGGCGGCTGTTTTTAAGGATGCTGCTGTAACCATGGTAACTGCTGAACAGGTTCCGCCCATTCGTTCACTTATTTAATGAGCTGTGTTTTGTAACTGCAGTGCGAGTGTAAAACTATAAGGAGATCAAACGCTGATGCTGGAGAACATGTACAGAGTGTTCCATCAGGAGGGAAGTGATGTTGTCACACATAAAACCTTATAGAGGGGTGTGTGTGTTACAAATACAGCTAGGGCAAACAACAAAACACTTTTCCAAGCTGTGAGTAATAAAAGGCAACATCATGTTCAATATTAGGATTTTTCTAAATAGATATAGTCATGATGAAGTTAGTACTGTGCTAACAGATATTACAGTGAGGGAAAAAAGTATTTGATCCCCTGCTGTCTTCTGACTTTGTACTATATACAAACATGGACGAAAAGGAATGGATCTACAACTACACACTACTCACTGCACTGTAGTCTTGCAAAAACCGCAGAAGTTTCCAAAACTCAAGAATCTGCTTCTCTGTGTGCTCGGTGCTGATGCTGACAAGACTGAGGCAAGTACGGGCAAAAGTATGTGGACATCTATGTACACAGTCTATACGATATATTGATCCTGATATGCATAAAAAAAACTGGGCAAATTTCCCCATGCGTCTGCCTCCGCTACACAAACCAGGGTTGTGTCTCAACTCACGTACTTGTGTACTATTCTAGAGCGTTGTTGTGTACTAAATCTAACCGGGTTTCCTGTCACAGTTAGGGTTTGAATTTTATAAACCTCTCATGTAGCTTTCAAACCTACTGAAAGGTGTGTGTGTGTATGTATGTATGTATGTGTGTGTGTATATATATATATATATATATATATATATATATATATATATATATATATATATATATATATATAATATATTGTGTGTGTGTGTGTGTGTTGGTGGAGTTACTGCAGTGTTTATTACTCCTGTCTCTGAACACAGCACTGTAGCGCCCCCTACTGCTGTGAGACACCTACTCATATACCTTTCTTTCCTTTTTTCATTTTTGTTTCTTTCCTGTTTCCTTCTTTTGTAGTTAGATGTGGTAGATGTTTTATCCTGGAGAATGCACTCGGGCTGCAGGGAGTG